>NW_026261569.1:0-266313 GCF_024610255.1 Lodderomyces jiufengensis | reverse complement strand
AGTTTTTTAATCAAGAGGATTCTTAGAAATTTGTCAAAAATTTAGTGTTATGGTATTTTTTGCTATATAGTTTTATATTTCAAATATATTTTTCAATAAATCTGGTTCTATTGTAATTTTCAAAATTAATCTACTCTAACATCCTTATTGCATTCTCAAAATATACAAGTATTCGAAACCATTTGCATTAGTTGAAATTGATTAACACGCTTTCACCACCTAACAGCTTATGAGTACATAAAAACACGCACCAAATTATTTCTGAGCGTCAGCTTGCCTGTTTATGCAATAAGTAAAGCTGCATTAAGTCTGAAACGTAAGAATTTATGGTAGTTAAGGGGTAAACATTTGAAGCTAAAACTTTTAATTTAAAATATGCATTATAACTCTAAATCTATCTCTAAATTTATACAACTACTAATACAATTTGACTTTATTAGTTTTTAGGCCTCTTTCAAATTCCAATAAATTTGACCTTAAAGGTTGATTAAAAGTTTTGAAATTATCAATTAGTTCCTTATACCTAGCTGAACTTTCATCATCATCATCAAGATCTTCATCAAAATATATCATTTCTTTCTCATGCAGATTGGTTTATTTGAAAGTTTTAAAAAACTCATTTAAAATTTCCTTGTTTTTCAATAATTCTAATATTTTCTCACTTGAAATTTGGTCCGTATCTTAAATGATTTTAATTTATCCCATTCAAATTCAGTTGTTGAATCCTTTTTCAATTTTTTATAATTTTCAGAATTTGAATTGAAAATATCTTTATGAATCCATAATTGTAAAATTTTAACAAAGTACCAATCTGAATATTCATGACTTGTTAAACCTTTGGAATATTCGAATTTTAATCTTTGTTTGATTTCATTAGGTATAAATACGGGTGTACTTTGTAAATAAGTATATTTAACGGTGATAATTGATCTAATGTATGGAAATGTTTTCTTCTATCATTATAAATTTCATCTTCTGCACCGAATTTTTGAATCCCAATTTCTGGATGTTCATCATATTCTTTTGATGGTAAACTTGAACTTTTACTTATACCAGTAATATCAATATATATCCCACTATCAATATCAATAAATCTTGCATCTATATAATTATCACCACCACTAAAATCTCTATTGTAAATGTATGTGTTTGTTTCAGTTAAACATTTACCAAACCCTTCTGTTGGATTTTTCAACCACGAGTGTTTGATTATAAAACTCATTCAATTTATATAAGTCAGATACGGAAATTATTAATTAATTTTCTTGGTTTAAAATCTTGAACAAATCACAAATTTAAATATTGTAATTACATTGAAACAAAATTTTAATTCGATATATTAGTCCATGATTAATAAGTCTGAAATTCTATTCGTCTTTGTTAATGTGTTCATTCTTCAAAAATTATAAACTTTTTAACAAATTTTTAATGAAACCTAAATGACGATGACGATGACGATGACGATTTATATAAACATGTTTGGTAATAAACTGATTAAACTATTCTATTGATGAAGTGATCTTGAATATGAATTGATCCTCTTATACTGACTTGGCTCATAGTTTTGACAAATAACTAAGTAAACTCAACTAAAAAGCATCTACTAATCTTTTTAATTCGTTACTAACTACTAATTACCTATATGATGCCAAGTTAAATAGTGATTGAAATTTTAGTGTGTTACAATTATCTAGAGGTATTGCTAATGATCTAAAAAATTATTGACATTTACGTAATAAAAAAATACAAAAAACAATAGGTGGTACGTGATTTTCTTCAATCAACCAGTGAAAGATTTTGATCAAATACACCGTAATTCAATATCTTGTAATTTCAGTTCGATCTCTAAGTGTGTTGCGTCAACTTAAAATATTATCAAAAATTTAATATACGCGTACCTCAATGTTTCAAGTTGTAAAAGTGGTGTAGTCCACATTTAAGGGGCTTGAGTTCACGATTAATGATAAGAAAGAATTTACAATTCAAATAAAGTGGTCATTCCCTACCCATCAAAATAGATCAATACTTAAAGGTATGAGTATTCTGATAAGTAGAGAGTTTACTTTTGAGACATTTAAAAACTTCTAGGACTCAATTACATATCAATTGAAATTAAAGTGAACACTAAAAGTCTTTAAATGACAAAAGTTTGAATAAACTAGCTGTGTGAATAAAAATAGGATACTTAAAGTAAATTGAATTATCAGAAATCCAACCAAGAATTCAATTCAATTTCCATCCAGTCACTAATGCAACTAATTTCAGCATTAAAAAAGATTTCAAAATTCATATACTTTGAGCTGCAAAATTATTATAGAATAATGGCTCCAGTTTCCTTCAAAATAAGTATAATAATTTTTTCAATACCAAATTTATACTAAATCAAATCAAATGTTATGGGAAAATTTGAATTAAATCAAATGTTATGGGAAAATTTGAATTAAATTTTTTTTTTTTCTTAAAATCAACATTTTATTCTAAATTCACCTGTCCAGTTTTTTTATCAAGAGGATTCTAAAGAATTTTGTATATAAATTTAGTTCTATTGTAAATTTGCTATTATTATTCTAAGATATATATTTTCAACTTATCTAATTTTATTGTAGTTTTCAACATTAATCTATTCTAACTTCCTATATATATATTATAAAAATATGTTTAGAATTGTTTTTGGGGTTATGATCATTATCGTTTTTATAAAGAGTTTGAATAATATAATAAAAACTGGGTTGTTTCAAGTGATGTACTAAAACAAATTTATTAATTAATAGTTGTTAATTATTTCAAATGCTTTTGATTTTATTAGTACACATTTCCTATAAAAAGTTCAGCTATACTAATTATATCTTAAATGTTCTAACGACTTAAAGGCATATCACTATTAATATCATTATTTAAAACATCATTAATATTTAATAATTTTTCATGAAATTTAAATCTTTCTTTACACCATTCTTGCCAAATTTCACTAATTAAAAATTGAGTTTCTTGAAACATTATAAATTCTTTAAAACAACTTTGTTTAATTAACCAATCTTTATTTAATTGTTGAAAAATCTCTTGTTTATCATTTATTATTATAGTTCTTAATTTTGTAATTTCTGATCCTTTTATATCTGAATTTTCTTCCATTAATTTTTTAAAACGAATTTCATTTTCTTTTATTCTTTTATTTAATGTATCAATTTGATTTATTGATAATTTTTTACTACGTTCAAATAATTCTTGTAATGAATATAAATAATCCATAAAATTTTTAAATTTTTCTAATGTTTTAGTATTTATTAAATAGTTGTCGTCAATTATTAATTGTGATGATTTATTGTAAAATTCTCCAATTTTGGATAAATTTGAATTGATTACCTCGATATCGTGGTTCTGTAAATAATGAGAAGTATTGCTAGTTTGCGGTACTTGATTCTGTTGTTGTTGATCATCATTTGAATTAGTTGGTGGTGGTGGATAAATTGCATAATCTAATTTTCTAAGTTGATTTAAAATTTCAACAAATTTTTGATTATCATAACTTTGTTGTTGTTGTCTTCTTTCATGTCTTTCAATTATGATAACTATTTTAGTCCATTTTTCAATGATATATTTAATATTTTGTTCAGCTATTGACCAATTCTTAAGGAAATTCTCACTAATACTTGGCCATATAATATTAATGAATTGAGTTTGAATTTTTTCACCTTTAAATTCCAAAGAATAATCTATCTTGGCTTGTTTTTTCCAAGTTGTTAAATCAGTTGGGACCGTTAAAAACGTTTGTACTATTGGTTCTTCTTTAAAAATTGGATGTTTAATTAATTGATTTAAGAATCTATGTAATCCACGTCTACGTCTTTGTAAAAATTGAGAATCTGGTGAAGCTCCTACTATAGTTAATTAGTATATAAGTAAGTAAAAAAAATTAATCTTCGTGAAAACTTGTTCATTACATACCAGTAAACTTTTTTGGTGGTAAACCTGGAATAACTCTAAATGGATACTTTTCAAGTAAATATTCCAATAACCTAAGTTTGTTAGTATTTTTTTAATCTTAATTTTGTAATCTTTTAATAAAACATACCATGCAAAATCGGAATATCTCCTTATAACTTTCTTTTGACCAGCAGATGAAACATTTCCTAAATTCAAATTATGTACAATAATATAATTAATATGTTTAAACAATAACCCTTCTTTTTCAGGTACTTCTTTTATCTTAACCAAATCTTGATCTGACCATAATGGTTTAAATTCATCTCTTATATCTTCAATATATTTCTCAACATATTCTTTATTTTCAGGACTTGTCTTTTTTGTATTATCATTATCATCATTATCTGCGTCATTATCATTATTTAGAACAATTGAAGTTTTTGAATGATCAGTTAATATAGGATCAATAGTTTTAGATTGATTATTCCAATCATCTACTGAATCATCATCATCATCTTGATTTCTTGAAGAATTAGCCATTAATGGATCATTAATTCTTGAATCTTTTGTTTCTTGTTTTTCAATATATTTAATAAACTTCAAGGGTAATTCTGGTAAATTATTTAATTTAAATTGCAAAGTTACAAAATCTCCTGAACCTGGTACATCAATTTCTAATGCAATTAATCCTAATATTTGATAAAATTTTGAAGTATTTGTAATTGGCAAAAGATCATTATCATATATTATATCTAATAATTTCAGTTTTTGATAATTTGTTAAATATTCTAATTCAACTAATTTATTTAATATATGGAATTCAAAATCATTTATATTTGAAATTTTGTTAGTTAATTCTGAATGTAAAAATTCATAACTTTGTGGAATATTTGTAATTGAATTATCATTAATTGATGTTGATTGATTTTGACGAATTGGTGAAGTAGTTAATGATGGACTTGAATTTCTATCCTGATTATTCAATAATTGTGATGAAGTTAAATATGTGGATTGATATGGTTGTTGTTGTTGAGTAGAGTTATCATTCCAATTAGTTGTTGAAGATGACCAAGGATCTTCATCTTCTTGAGCTGTATTGAATATACTTGAATTCATAATTTCAAATGGTTGATTATAATTCAATTGATTTAAAAATATGAATACATTAATTCTTGCTGCATTAAATAGATAAATAAATTCGGTTGTCACTGTTTGTTTGTTTTTTTTTGCTGAGGAAGATCAATTAATTACGGATAAGATAAATAAATTTAAGACTAAGAGAGAATTATTAAACAATCCTCACGTAGAATACTAAGATCAAATCACTATTAAAGAGAATCATATTGAACATTACTTTTCATTATTATGTATATTATTTATTAATTTCCATATCATGTATACAATTTCATTGGCTTAATCATTTTATACTCTTGCTAATTTCTTTTTAGCTTCTTCTTTAACATCATCTTGATCACTTTCACTTAATTCTTTTAAAATATTAATACAAATTTCTTTAACTGGTGGTCTATACATAATTAAAAATTGAAAAGCTAAAAATCCCATTGAAGATCTTTCAGGATCAAAACATAAAGTTTTTATTTTTAATAACATTTCTTCATTCAATATTGGTAAATCACTTAATAATCTTAAGAAAATTTTTTTATCACTTGATTCTAAAAAATTTATCATTGAATCTAATACTTTATTTGCCCATTTATAATAAACTGGAGTTTTAACATTTTGAAATAATATTTTTGAATCTTTTGTTTTGGAAGAATTTGAATTTGATAATATTCTATCTTGTTGAAATGCTTGTTCACTAAACCATTCTTCATTAAGCCATTCTATAACTATATCAACTCTTGAATGAATATTTTCTATAAAATAATTAAAAATTGAATCTCTTATCATATTTGACAAATCTTCATTTGATTGATCATCTGGTGATTTATCTTCTAATTCATCTTCTTCTGCATTAGTTCTCATTCCTCTTGTTGCTAATCTTGTTAATAATAATACCCAACTATCTTTTTTAAAAGATTTTATTGCAATATCTGTTAATTCTTTATGAAATTGATCCTTTTGTACTGGTTGAGGTTGATTAGATCCATTATATCTTTCTGTTATTGCTTGTTTTAATTGTATTGGATTTGTATTTGCTGGTAAATCTAATTTTGCTAATTTAAAAAAATTATCTATTATTATTTTTAAATGTTCTTTCTTTTCATCATATGATAAATCTTTTGCCGGTGGTAATGTAAAAAATGGTTCTTCTGCTTCTTCTTCATTATCATCTTCATCTTCATCTTCATCTTCATCTTCATCTTCCTTTTTCAATTTGAATTCTGAGGCTACTCCTTTTGTAACACCAACTTCTTCTTTAACTGTAACAATATTTCCAGCATTATCAAGTATGGGAGTACCGGTTTCAGATTTAGTTTCAGTATTGAATGAACCAAAAGGAGTTTGAGGTTTTGAAATTGCATTTTTATATCTTTCTCCAACAATCTCCAAAGCTTTTGATAATTTTGATACTGATACTTTTTTCAATGCGCTAATCACCATATTTGAATAATATTGTGGGGGAATTAAACTAAAATCAAATTCATTCAAACCATTCTCTGGCTCCAATAAAGTATATAAATTTTTATAATCTAATTTTTTCATCTTTTTAGAAGAATTATAAAAACCTTCAAATTTTCTTTTAGTAGGTTTTGGAAAATCAATATTGAAAATATTTTTCTTTCTAACTTCATTACCTCTATCAATTAATAAATTAATTCTAGCATCAACTGAATTTTTAAAATTTATAGGTATTAAATTACATCTTTTAGCATGAATTAAAAAATTTCTTATTGCTCTTTCAACATATTTTTTTGATAACTTATATTTTTCTAATGTTTGATAATTTGATTGTAATTTTGAATCAGTATCATAATTTTCAATTGCTTTGAATAATTGACCTATAAATTGAGGTTTCTTTTTCAATATAATAGCACAATAATTTAAAGTTGCAGATATTAATTGAGGTATCATTATATCTAATTTGAATACTTTTAAAATTAAATTTTCAAATAATGCTGATGCTTCATATTCCATATTTTGATAAGATATTAAAGAATGATTTGGTGGTACATTTGATAATGAAAAACCAGGATCTTCAATTGGTTCACCAATAATTTGATTTTTACTTTGATAATCAATAACAGTCATTACAAATTTTAATAATTCTAATTTTGTTGCAATATTCCTAACTAAATCATGTTCTACATTATCTGAACTTTCTAATGGATAATTTGTATTAAATTTATTAACTAATGAATTTTTTAATTCAGTTAATTTTTGCCATAATTGAACTGCTCCATCATTTTCTGAAATATATTTAAAAACTAATTTATAAACAATTAAAGAAATATCAATTAATTTTTTAAAACTTTGAACATCATGACCTTGTTGTTGATCTAAATTATTTGATTGTTGTTGTTGTTGTTGAATATTTATAGGTATATTCATTAGAAAATTTAAAGTTTCAAGAGAATCAATTGAAAGATCTACTTTATCATTTATAGATAAATCACCACCAAATTCTGATGTAATTAAGGTCCCATATATAAAATCTATTCCCCATTTTTTTATTAGGTTGGATGGATTGTTATTTATAATTGGTAAAATTTGTTTGTATATCTTGGGAAAAATATCTGGTTTAGATATTGTTAAATTTTTAGCTTCCTCTAATTGACTTATTATTACTTGAGGTGTTGGAGGAGTTGCTATCGACATCTTTCAATGATTATTAATTATATTAAATTGTGTTTATAATCAAAGATAATTATAGACGTAAAAAGTTCTTGGATATAATCGTAACACGCAAGGGTTAGGCAAGGAGTATTAATAAATTTTATTGGTTTATCAAGTCGATAATATAATGCTTTACTATATTCAAGCACTAAAGAAATCTGGTCGTATCAAAATATAACAAAATCAAAAACATCAAACTTTTTTTTGTTTGTAAAATTTAAGTGATGCAAAGCTACCACACAGTGTCATAAAATAAGCTTGAATGAAATTAAAAAGACATGAATTTAATTTGTATACAATTCTCTATATTTTCACTAAATGACCATCTTCATATGAGAGCTGGAGAAAAAATACGTAACGCATTTAATGAAATACGACACTTAATTTAAAGTATTTAGTTGAAGAAAGAACTATGAAATATCAATTCAATCAAGAATTATTACTTGAGCTTGGAGAATCATCAAATATACTATAACTAAGTCAATTAAAATTACAATGCACACAAATGAACAGATGGGAAAAGACCAAGTGAGTCACGGCTTCGAATTATATTTTATAGGATATAGTCATATAAATATCAACAGATGTCAAATACCAAGGTGTATATGTAAATGGTATAGCACTAGAATTCAATAATTTGAAAATTTAATAAGTAATTAGATTGCGCTTTTAATAATAGTACAAAACCATTTTGATCTTTTTCAAATTTGTTTTATTAGTTAAAAAAATTTCGAAACAATGTTAAAATGATATTTAAAATATGTTTAAGTTATGATACATTAGCTTAACTTGAAAAATGGAGCCGTTCTATACTATGAATATTTTTCATTATTTATCTTTAAATCTAAATTTAGAATCAATCTGGATTATGGTCTTATAAATTGCTGTCTCAATTCCACTTTCGTTTAATCAAATAATTGAAACTTTCGTTAAAAAGTAATTGCAACGTTCGTCAACAAGTTCATATTTGAAAAAAATAAAAGGTCACGACCATGTTGTTCAATTCAATCTTGACAATTATTTTGCATATTACAATAGCATTTGCAGTTCCACATAAAAGAAGTAAAAAAAATAATGATCCAGCAAAGAAATATTTAGTCAAATCATTACCAGGTATGAGTTCATTACCAAAAGATTATGCAAAACCAATAATGTATGCTGGTGAATTAGAATTATATTCACAAAATAAATCAGATTATTTTTTTTGGAAATTTATTGATTCTACTAAAACTGAAAAATCAAAAAATATAACTACATTTTGGTTAAATGGTGGACCAGGTTGTTCATCAATGGATGGTGTATTATTAGAAAATGGACCTTATCGAGTTAATAAATTAAGGAAATTAGAAGTAAATAATGGATCATGGCATAAAATTTCAGATATGGTATATGTTGATCAACCAGTGGGGACAGGATTTAGTTTTACTTCAAAAAACCATTATGTTCATGAATTAGATCAAATTGGTCAATATTTTTTAAAATTTTTAGAAAAATATTTTGAAATTTTTCCGCAAGATTTAAAAAATGATTTATATTTATCAGGAGAATCTTATGCTGGTCAATATATTCCATATATTGCTTCTTATATTTTAAATAGAAATGAAAACCTACCAAATGGTGAAAAACCATATAATTTAAAAAGTATTATGATTGGGAATGGTTGGGTATCTCCTGATGAACAAAGTTTAAGTTATTTACCATTTTTTGAAAGTAAAAAATTAATTAATATAAAAGATCAATCAAGTAATAAAACTCAGTTAGTAACTGAAGATTATGAAAATTGTAAAAAATTAATCAGTCAAGAATCAAATGAAAATGATAATGAATTTGATAGTGATAATGATATAACTACAATAGGTGATGAAAGTAATGATGTTTGTAATTATTTATTAAATGATTTATTATATTTAACTGCTAATTCATCAGCACCTAAATCAGAACAATGTATAAACGTTTATGATTATACATTAAGAGATTCTTATCCAGCTTGTGGAAGTAATTTCCCACCAGAATTAAAATATACTACTCCTTATTTAAGACAAAAATCAGTATTACTAAAATTACATATACATAATGCTCAAAAATGGCAAGAATGTAGTGATACTGTATATAGTGAATTAACTGCTGAAAATTCATTACCTTCAGTATACTTATTACCAGAATTGATTAAAAAAATCCCCATAGTGTTATTTAATGGAGCAAATGATATTATATGTAATACTCAAGGAGTTTTAAATTATTTACAAAAAATGGAATGGGAAGGTCGCACAGGGTTTTCAAATGTTAATAATACTTCACCATGGTTAGTTGGTTCAAAAAAAGCAGGTTGGGTAATTCAAGAAAGAAATCTTACTTTTGTGAATGTTTATAATGCAAGTCATATGGTACCTTATTCACAACCTTTAATTTCAAGATCATTATTTGATTTTGTATTGAATACTTATTCTAAAAAGAAAATAGATGGGAAAATAAGTTATGTTTCTACTCCTTTATAATTGATATAGAGATAAAACGTTTAAATTATTATTGTATTTTTAATTAATTTTTTATTACTGAATGATGTCAATAAATTGAATTGGATGTATATTTTAAAGACTCTTCAAATGTAAATAATATCGACATGTTTAACGATAATATATGATCTTATAAAGTCGTGACGTAAAATTAAGGTTCACGACACACATTATCAAAATCAAAATTATTTGAGGTTAGTAAATCAAAGTTTAGTATTAATAGCTTAATATAATTATATAACCTATGAATAAAACAAACAAAAACTCTAACTTGATTTCAAAAGAGATGTCATTTAATAGTCAGAAATTCCATTAGACCTACCAGATCAGTTCAGCAATCAGAAATCAATTATAAGGGTTTATATTATATACTACAAAAATCAATTACCACATCAATGAATATAAGAACAAACATCGAATCCTAATTGTTCAAATTCAATTTGAATTTTTTAAACCTGTTGATAAAATCCTATAATAGAAATTATTTCATTAAAAGAGAAGATGATTCAACAGAACTAACTTGAAAATGTTAGATCTCAGGGAGGAATGCAAGATGCTATTACAAATCCAAAATTTGATTATGGATCCTCTGTAGGTGTTTTGTGGACTTTTGGAAATGTTGGTTGGTGAGTTTAATCGGTTTCTTTTCGTTAAAATTAATACTCGAGTGGATGTAAACAATTAATGAATGAAATTTAAAAATTTAATCGATCAATGTTTAGGGTAAAAATCAAACAATCTTGTTGACTTTATCGCCAGATCTATAATTTCATTTGTTTTTTTACAGTTCACAACAATCTCATCCACCAAATTCACATCAACCATAAATTCATATGGGCAATTTAGTTTCCCAATAACAATCCACCAGTTAATAGTGCATCAAAGTTGGCAGATTTTTTACAATTAGTAAGACAACAGAATGATCAGCTGATAGAAATAACGGATCGTAATCTAATGCAACAACTCCAGGCGGTGCATGAAAAAAAAAATTATAGGTATGGATGGCCTATGTGATTTATTGAACTTAAAAAAATTGCTTATGTAACTAGAGCATTCAAGGAAAATATGATCGTGATAATTCACGTACTAGTAATGGTAATTAAATATTTTCGACTTATAAAGTGTTAGTAGTGGATTTGAATTACCCTTTCATTAGTGTTTTAGGACTAGCATAAGATCAATTTGAAAAACACATGTTACAAGTACTTAATTGATTCATCAATGATAGAAAAAGTTTTTGCAAAATTCTTAATAATCTCACCATTTTTCAACCTTTAATTCAATTTATTCAGTAAATGTGAACAACTTATTACATATTTGTAATTTTAATAAAGGTTTCTTTTACTAGTTTTTTCAATTTGATTTGTTTATGATATTCTTAAGGTTGAGGTTAGAATGCTTTGCTTGCTAATTTACATATTTATTAATTCGTGTATTTATTTATTTACTTTACTGCTCATTAAAACATAAGCTCAATTCAGTCCTTATATAAGTCGATTTACAGTTAGATCAAATCAATTACTAATTAAACTTTTGTTAACAATCTGGAAATCACATACAAATATTTTTGTGCTTCACACTACTATTATTTATATTTTATTTATTTATTTATATTGGTTGCAAAACATATCAAAATTCCCACTTTTCTATTACTATTTCATTTCAACTACAATTTAAATTCCAATCCAAACGAATTTAAATTACCAAAATCTTAATCAATTAATTATTTCAATTAATTACAAATTTATACTCAATACATTTAGTTCATTTAATCAACCTTTAAATTAATCAACTTCAATTTTTTGAAATGTCCTCAAATATTCAAGTTCAAGAAAATATTGAAAAAGATACTTCAATTGATTACCCATCACCAACTTCACCATCAGTTTCAAAAACCCAATCAAAAGAATCATCAATTGAAAAAGTACCTCAACAACATAATTTTACAAAAGTTGGAATTTTTAAACCTGCTTATTTTAGTAGAGCCATTTTTAAACAATTAGAAAATTTACAAATTTCTAAAACTCAATTTTTTGAAGATTTAAAAAACCAATTAGAATTAGAAAACCAATGTCAATTAGAAAATCCTTGTAAAGATAATAATGATTTATTTTACAATTCACAATTTGAATATTTTACCGATTTTATCCATGTTTTTCATAGGAAAGCAACCACCAATAAAGAAGATTTCAAAACTCGGTATTTTACTGAATTTATTCATAATTTTAATCAAGTTACTGATGTGACTAAAGAAGACTTCCAACTTCAATACTTCACTGAATTTATTCATAATTTTAATCAAGTTACTGATGTAACTAAAGAAGACTTCCAACTTCAATACTTCACTGAATTTATTCATAATTTTAATCAAGTTACTGATGTAATTAAAGAAGACTTCCAAATTCAACACTTCACTGAATTTATTCATAATTTTGATCAAGTTACTGATGTAACTAAAGAAGACTTCCAACTTCAATACTTCACTGAATTTATTCATAATTTTAATCAAGTTACTGATGTAACTAAAGAAGACTTCCAAATTCAATATTTCAATGATTTTGTTCATTTTTTAGATCAAATTGCTGATTCAGCTACAGCTACTTCATCATCAGCATCAGCATCAGCATCATCATCATCAAATTTAAACAATGCTCCTCACAAAACAGATAAAGTTATTCAATTCATTCATAATCCAATAAAACCTAATCAAAAAAAATTAGGTAAATTAGAAAAAATAAAAAACTTTATAAAGTATGGTACAACTAAAGGAAAAGAAACTCAAGATATTCCAAATCATGTAGAAGAATACGTTTTAAATAAAATAAAAATTGCAAAAAATACAAAAAATAAAATTGATATTTCATCAATTGCAGAAACATTAAAACAAGAACAATTAACTCAAGAAGAGTTAGATTACTGCTTATACAAAATATATTCAAGTAGTTGTAAAAAATCAATACAAACAACTTTTAAAAAGTTATTTAAAAGAAATAAAAACAAAAAGGAACCTCCAATTAAAGGATGTTTAAAAATCTCATATAATCCAAATTACAGTTCAGAAAAGAAAATCTCTGAAGAAGCAGATTCACAAACAATAGAAAAATTTATGTCTGAATTAATTTATCGAGAAAATAGAGGATTAGATCCAATTTACAAAAGAAATATTAAAAATACTCAATTACAACAAGTTCAAAATTATTATGGTGACAATGTTGAAGTATATTTAGAACAATAAAAGACCAAATAATCAAAAATACAAGAATTTTCAGAAATAAAATTAAAAAAAATTTTATCACAATAAGTGTTGGTATATATATTTTTCAAGTCTGGCCAACTTTGGGGAATAGATGTTATTATTTACTTATGGTATTCTGAAAAGTTTTCATTGTATAATTTTTTATATTGAATTTGCTTTTTATATTTACAAAAATAAATAAATTTTCTAATTATTTTTATTGTAGTTTCTCTAATAATCTTTTTGAGAATCTTACAATAACAAATGGATCAAACAAGGGTTATTGTGTAAAAATCCAATCTAGCATTTTCTATTTTCATACCATTGCAAATTTTGGTTTTATTCTGCAAGTCTGAAACATACACAAAAATTAAAAATCCTAGTTTTCGAATACGAACAAAGAAAAAATTGAAGAGATTTACAAATTCCAAATCCATTCATTCATCATGTAACTAACTTTTATTCAATTCAAGTTTTTTATATTACCACAACAACAAACATTAGTAGAACAATTTCTATTTAAATTCCCACCAGCATTAAAATCATTTGAAACATTCTTCTCTTTATGTACAATTAAATTCATTAATGCCTTAGGATTAGCACAATCTTCAGATATCCGAAAAGTACCAAGAAACTACTCTGAACTATTTATCTTATTTTACAGTTACAAATAATAATTAACAAAAATTTGCTTCTTAATTGTTAGTATATATTCATTTTATTTCACAACTACAAATTTTAAGTACATTAAAATTATCAAACACGGCCAACTATTTCAAGTTTAAAAAACCAACAGATTTAAGAAGTCACTCAGTTTGAATGTGATGCTAGTGCTTTTTTCATATATGCTACAAATTTTTAATAAATGCTATTTATTTTTACTTTTGCTAATGACTATTATTTTACTTCTTAATTTATACGAACCACCAAAAATATACACCGAAATTTTATTTCAATTTCTCGGGAATTTTCAATTCTGAGTACATTTTGTTTAAACACTTATACTCTTAAAAGCCTAATGTAGTGCACTCACTTTACAATTTCAAAATTTGAGTTAATTCAAATACTTTAAATCAATAAGCACTTGGTACTAAGAGAAGAAATATTTTTCAATAATCTACAATCTCAAATACAATATAATGTAATGTAGTGAATGTAAAGAATGTATATTCAAAAACCTATATACGAAAAATCTATCAAACAAAAAACAAATTATGATAACCAAAAGAATGAAAAAACAAATGAAAAAAAAAATGCAAGCAGAATTGAAAAAACTGAACAAAGAATTCAAATATGAATTGAATCACTAAAATAATGTAATGTAGAAGCAGTAGTATTATTTAAAGAATCATTAGTTGATGTAATTGGTGAACAATGACCACTTGTTATGGGAGTTGTTGATTTTGATGATGATGATGATGATGAGCTTGTACCAGTTACAAATTTATTTGTAGTTGAATTATTATTATTTGCAAAACAATATTGATTCAAAATATCTGTGTATGATAAATTACTAAATGATGAATTTATAGATAAACTATTTAATAAATTTGTAGTTTCTGTGGTGGTTGTAGTAGTTGTTGAGTCTTTTGATTTTTGACGATTTGAATAACGTTGCTTATTATTTATTGAAGTTACATCATTTGAAGAAAATGATTTTCTCATTATAGTTGGTCTTGTTAACCCACTAGATAATTTATTTGATGATTCACCAAAATTGTTACCCATTGATATACTATTTAAAGATTTCAATGCAATACTATTATTATTACCATTTAAATTTAAATCTTGTAATTTTTGATCTTGTTGATGTTTTATTAATTTTGAACAAATTTCTTTAAATGGAGCTGGTGATGAATTTTGTGATCTTGATATAAATTTTTGATTATTAAATTTATTTTTTTGTCTTGGTTGTTGTTGTTGTTTTATTTCAATTAAATTAAAATTATAATTCATACCTTGATTATTTGCCCAATATTCTTGTCCATTAACTTCATATTTTATACATAATGAAATTGTAATGTTATTGTTTGTAGAATTTTCATCATTAGTATAACAATTTAATAAATCATTTAAATTAATCATAAATTTAAATTCATCAATTTTTGAAGTAACACTTCTAATATATGAAATTCTACTTGATCCATCAAAATTAATTATAGATTTCCAATTATTAAAAGATAATTTTAATATGAATTTTTTTTCGAAACCTAAATTTGAAACTTGGAAAATACCATTTAAAAATTGTTTTGATTGAATCGAATTAATATTTGATTTCATAATATATGCTGAAGTTAACCAAATTTTATTATTACTTTTTGTAGAAGGTAATTTTGGAATATTATGATCAATTAATCTATATTCTTTTAATTTTGTGTCATCTTCATCTTCAGTTGTATCATCTTCTCTTTCTAAATCAGTTTCTTCTTCTTCTTCTTCTTCATCATCATCTGATTTATTCCAATTCCATTCAAAATCAAAATAATCACTTCTTGGTCTATTAAAATATTTTGAACCTTCTAATAATGAATCATCTTGATCATTATCAAGGTTATGACGATTATGTGATGGGTAATTTTGATCATCAAAATCTGGGAAATCTTCAACACTATATAATTTCTTTCTTCTTGTTGATAATTCATTTGGTGGTGAATCACAAGGACTATTTAAACTTGATACTGATGCTGGAGATTCACAACCATCAAACATTTTAACATTTATCAATCTTGATGCAAAACGAACAGATTTTCTTGGACTTGATATTGAATTATGATTAGTCTTATTTTGAATAATATTTGGAGAAGATATAGATCTTTGTAATAATGAATGTGGAGATAATTTTAACGAAGATTTAATTAATTCACCTGATTTTTTATGTAATAATTTTGGTTTTGATTGTTGTTGTTGTTGTGATTGTACTTGTTGTGCAATTTCATTTAATGATAATAATGAAGAGTTTGATGATGAAGTAGTTGAATTATTTGATGATGATAATTGTTGTGATTGTTGTTGTGATTGTGGTTGTGATTGTGGTTGTGGTTGTTGTGGTTGTGATTGTAAATTTTTTGGTGGTACATAATAATTTGGTAAATTAAATTTCTTCTTGAGTGGTTCTTTGATAGTTGAAATTGATTTTGGAGATGGTGCAGTGATTTGTATAGGTATTGAAGTTTTATTTATTATTGGTGATGAAGGAGGTTCTTCAGAATTTGATTTTCCAAATTTTATAGTTGATGTAGTTGATTTTAAAGTATCTATTGAATCAGTTGATGAATTTCTTAAATTATTATCTGAAGATGATGAAGAATTTTGTTGATAAAATAGTATTGGAGATGATGATGTAGTTGATGGAGGACTGACTGTATAATTAATTGATGAAGTTGGTGATAGTGAATCTTTTGTTGTTGTTGTTGTGGTGGTTACTATAGTAGTCATTTTTACTCTAGTTGTGTATACGTTGTTATTGTTTTAAATGACTTTTCTAATTTTTTGGTTGTCAAATTAATGGCAAATTATTGTTGTGGTTATTTATGTTTTAAAAATTGTACTTAAAAAATGATATGATTTTTGAGTGATTTTTAAACTTTAAATCAAATGGTTAATAGTAATTTTTTTTTAATTATAGATTTTAAATTGATCTACAATCTCTCCTTTGTTATTCTATTGATAAATGAATAAGTATTTAATAATCCAACTAATGAAAAAATCTAAGTGATCTGATTTGTTTTGATAAATTTTATTTAATTAATGAATAAATTTTTAATTATAGGAGTAGTATTAATTAAAAATTGTATGATTAAAAAAATTTAATATTGTTAATAAAATTTTGTGTGGAAGATAAGGACCAAAAATTAATTTAAAAAAAAAAAAAACACAATTAATATATTAATAAATGTTTAAAATGATGTAATATTAAGTATAATATGATATTGAATGAATAAATGAATAGAACAAATGAACTAATAATGAACTAATGAACCAACCAGTGGTATATGATAATGATAAGTTTCTATAAAACTTTTCCAACTCTTCTTTTTCTAAATTTGAAATGAAAAAAATATTTCAAAGCAAAGAAAAAAAAAAAAGGGTTGGAATTTAATTTTATATTTATTTAAAAAGTTAAAAAGAGAGAGAGAGAGAAAGAACTTTTTTTTTTTTTATTTATTTTTTAATATTTTAATTTTTAATCAATTTTGTTTTGTGTAAATAAATAAATAATATTTTGCCTTTGTTAAATTATTATTAATAATAGTACTATTATATCAGATCATTATATTATATGAACTGATTAATATACACCACACTCGAATATATAATATCCTTAATATTGAGCTATTTTATATGTAAGATAATGTAGTAGAAAAGATGATTGATTTAATACCGTCAATATTCATTTTTTTTTCTTTTAAATAATAAATTGATTATAAATTAATATTTAAATATTTAAACTCTGTTGAGTAAAATTTCAATTCTTCTAAATTTGTAATAAAAAGAGGGGGTGAAAAAAATAATTTAAGTTTTATTACAGATCCATCAATATAATATTATTAGTATTGTTAATAATGTAGTATTACTTAGTTTTATTAAATACTTAATGATATATTGGTAGCATATTTCCATTATTTTTAAACTTTAAACTTTTTTAATATCGGAGTAGAAGAAAAATAAAATAATAAAATAAATTTATTATAAAAGTTTAATCCTTGAAAAATTTTATAATTTACGATAAGAGAACAATATTTCAAAAGTTAAATTAGATCAAAAGAGTACTGAAGATTTATAAAAAATTACAAAACTTTAGCAGAGAAGAACCCCAGCTTTCTTTTAATAACTATATCTCGAGGATTTAATAATAGCAAGCAATTTTACTTATTATCTAATAGTAATTAGTATTATATAGTCCTACTTAAAAAAGAAAGAAAAAAAAGTTCTCACAAAAAAAAATCTTCCTAGATCGGCAAATTAAAATTATTTACATACAATAAAAATAATATATGAAAAAAGTTGATAAAATATTTTATTATATTTAAAACGAAACGGACTACAAGTTTTTTATTTGGAGAGTCATAAATATTCGATATATTTTAATTAAAAAAATATCTCAGTTTATTGACATTGATTGATTGATTGATTGTAACATTGAACTTCTTGTCTACAAAATCTCTTGACAATATTTGTACCAGAAAATTTTATCATAAATATGGATAAGTTAGAAACTTGATAGAGTCAGATCCTAATTAATCTGGGTTCATCATAAAATTGCTTAATCATTGATAGATATGATGACAATAAGATTGAAAGTGTTACAATACTAAACCAGTTAAGTAATTGACCACAAGTCCAGATTTTCATAATTGTGTTATTAAATCAATTGTGTATTTCCCCAACTAATTTCTCCAACTTTTTATAAATTAAAACTCCATGGGCAAAAAGGATTACAAAATTTATATATTTTTTACCTTCTCCTCCTCTTCTCTATTTGCCATATATTTTTTCAACTTTATTGTGTGAAGTCCATCTTGACACAAAATCGATTTTTTATATTATATTTGCTATATATCGTACTATTAAAACTATTAAATTACACCCCCATTCTTGATTATCTTTAATTAAACAATACAATTCCCAATACAAAGAAAAGATCGATCTTTAAAGTTGGCTGGAGTTCAAATTAATATTTAAATTCCTGAAACGATTATAATTTGAATTAATAAATCTATCGACGTGTTTTGTGTAGTTTCAATTATAAGTTTTTAAATATTTTTTCATTTATTTCATTTAATTCATTTATTTCATTTATTTCATTATAAATCTAGTTATGAGAAGCAATTTTATGAAAATTTTATTCGATCTGGAGTAAAAGTTTGGAGTATTGTGTATTTAAATAATTTAATTCAATTGCTTTAATTCATAAAATTTCATCTATTCATCTTCATTTACATGTTTCAACTACTTGCACTTTTTCTATAGATATCAAGTCAAGTTTTGTTCTTTATACAATTTAATCATAATTTTTATTTTTTGTTGGTTAGAAAAGTGTATTTAATAACGTTTGTTAATTTAATTTATTTGACAGCACCCAACTTTTTTTTTAATGAAATAAAATAAATTAAATTAATTTTTTTTTTTCTTTCTTGTTTAAAAATTATTATAATTTAATTTTTTGACGTGTTTTTCTTCTCATCAACTGAATTCCCCCCCTTTAAGGCTTTTGTAAGCTACCAACTGGGACTTGGTGATTAAACTTTTACGAAAGTTTAAATATTACACAAAAAATAGAAGTCCGTAAATTATTTTAATAGTAAAGATAGGAAATATGATTTTTCTTAGTACATATTGATCTATTTTGGTTCGGGTTTTGATGATGATATGAATAAATCGATTATTTTCTCATGTCTAATATGAATTTCAACAAGTACAAATTATTTAACACATCTCATTCACATCTATTATATGTATGTCTTAAATTTTCAAACATATCTTCCCCCCATTTATTAATTATAAATTGTAAAACAAATATTGCATACAAACGTATGATATTTTACCAAATTTAATTAAATTAAGAAAAAAAAGAAAGAAAAAATATTAACTAGAAAGAAGAAGAATAATTCAAATAATCAACAAAATGATTTGATATGGTTAAATTTTCTGACCTTTTTGAAACATATCATACATCTTGTGCTGATTTGTCTCAGATGTTAATTCCCTAAGGGACCGATTCCTATTAATGCTTTTCTTTCAACCATATTATTTTATTGTGTCTCCTAAAAAATTGGGGATTATCGCATGTTTAATAGTGAAAATCAAAGATTTCCTCTTCTTATCTCTAACTACAGATACATAATATCTCAAGAAAACTAAAAGATGAATTGCAATCTAGAAATAATTCTATGTCAATTATTATAATCTATCAAATTATAAAACCCAAGATTTATCAAATACATCTTTTAGATTTTTATATTTCAATATGAAAGATAAGTTAATCAGGTACTTTTTAATTTGTCTCACTTTTTCAAAACTTTCTCGGAAAGATCGAATAAAATTAATGTAATGCTTCAAACTTAAATTTTAAGATTTACAAATTGGTAGTCAATTAGTAAAGTGATGTTTAAATATATTGCATTAAAATCAATTTTTATGTAAATAATGTTAAAAAAATTTCATACAATAGATTTGAAACCAAAGAAATAAAAATTTATTTAGAGATAAGAAATAAAAATTTACTTGAAACTTAATAATAAATTATTTTAACTCTTCTTTTTTATCTCGATTAATTAGATTATTAAATGTCAAAAAACAGATCGATTGTTCTTTTTCAAAAAAGGTACCCTTATGCAAAAACTTTTTACCCTATTTCTCCAGATTATTCTTTCTTTTCAATTCTTTTAATTAGTTTTGTAGTAGAACTAAGGAAAAAAACTCAAAACGTACTAATTAATTTTACGCCTTTAATTAGCTTTTTCCCCTCTTTAAATACGTTTGATTCATTCGCCTGCTTTGGATGAATTTGATAAGGGGTGCTATATTTAATGCTTGAAGACTAAATAATTTTGTTGGCTCTTTTCTAGCTTCTTGCATTTACTTCATTTTTGAAACAATTTATAGACACTTTTTAACAACCATTATTGTAATTCCTATCCTAATTCCTTTTGCATATTTTTGCTTGGAGTTTTGTTTCTTTTTAACTGTTCCTATTTTAGATAGTGGATGAACTGGATCTAGATGGACTTAATCTAGAACATATGATATTGTTTTTGATTATAAAAACATATTAATTAATAAATTGTTTGAATTTTGCAACTAAATAGAATTAAAATTTAATATATCAATTTTAGAGAACTTTTTTTAAATTTTTTTCATTCCTGCCATTTAAACTTGAATTCAATTTCATTAGAAGGATCAGAAGCAAACATTTTGAAACACCAAAGAAAACTCAATTTATAAATCTACTAACTCCAATAATCTCACTATAGTCAATTGCAAAGGAAATTAATAATGTAAGATGACTTCCTTATTAAGTACAAAAAATATAACAATTGGTTGCGCTTTGTCAAAAATTGAAACTTTCAACATGATTCAAACTAGCAATAAGTTGAGAGCATCATCAAGTAGATATAATTTCATAAATAATTATTCACTCGTTTAAACTATTTTTTTTTGTATTGTTGGTACTTCAATTAAAAAGCATCACAGCTCGTCAAAAATAATTAAATTAAAGAATACGAAGCCATAGTTTATCATTCAACAATGAGTCAATCAAATGAGAAAGAATTATCACCAAAGAGTAACTTTAGAAAAGCGATGAAGGAGAGAACTCAACATCAGAAACCAAAAAATAAACCAAGGCTGAGAAATAATCATCAAAATGGGGGATATAATAGACGATCAAATCAACAACCTAAAACAATCAAACAAGAAGATTTGATATTAGCTATTGCACATTTACAAGAATCATATACTCCACCACCCACCATTTTTCCACGAGTTGATTTAAATAAAGTATTGGAATCAGTAGTTAATGAATATCAATACAATTATGAAAAAGTACTAAAATTAAATCCAAGAATGACTGATAAAAATCAAAGACAAAAATTTTACAATGATTTAAAAAAAATTTATGGTAAAAAATCTATATTATTTTCAATAGATATAGAAGCTTGGGAAATGAACACCAAGGAAATAACTGAAATAGGTATTTCAATATATGATCCAAGATTTTCAAAATTTTCAAATATTCCACATTTTCAAAATATTCATATAAAATTGAAAGAATATTTACATAGATCAAATGGGAAATTCGTACCTAATCATTCAGAAAATTTTATTGGTGGGAAAACTATAATCTTAAATAAGTATGATACTTTAGTATTAATTCAGTCGTTAATTAATTTTTTCTTTTTACATCAACAGTCAGAACCAATGATTGAAAAAACATATTTAGTAGGTCATGATATAAGAGGTGATATAAAATGGTTAAATCAATTAGGTGTGAAATTACCTCCACAATATGATATTATAGATACTTCATTATTAATAAAAATTTCAAAAGGTGGTAAAAATCCATATTCATTAAAATCAACATTGGATTTTTTAAATATTCCAAATGTATTTTTACATAATGCAGGTAATGATGCTTATTATACTTTATTAGCAACTTTAAAATTTATGGATCCATTTTTTAGAATATCATTAAATTTAGATGAATGTGAAGATATTACTCCAATTTTAACTAAAGAAGAAATTGCTGAAAAAAAAGAAGCTAAAAAACAAGCAAAATTAGCAAAACAACAACTTAAACAAGCTGACAATGTAAGACAAGCTAAAATTGAACTAGAAATAGAAAAAAAAATCTTTGATATGAAGGAATCTCCAGAAGTAAGATTTCAAGAAATCAAAAAACTTAAAGAAGATAGTGCAAAACTTAAAGAAGATAGTGCAAAACGTAAAGAAGAGAATGCAAAAGCTAGAAAGGAAAGAGCTCAAAAACGTAAAGATAAAATTTTAAATTCAAATATTGCATCATTGATCGAAATCAAGTCTGCAGTTGAAGCGTTCTCATTTGTTTTTGATCCAAATTTTGGTATAGTGGTAGAAAATGAGAACTTGGTGGAAGAAGAAGAAGAAGAAGAACAAAAAGAATATGAATATGCATATGAGTATGAAGATGATGAAGATGAAGAAAGAATAGAAACAATTGGATATTTACATATTGACTGAAAATTAAAAACCATATTAATTATTTTTTTAATTATATGGTGCACTAGTTAACACATTTTTTTTTTTACAACCAATTTTTTTTTTTATACAACCAAAAAAATAAAATTCCAAACCATCAATTTGATTTTACTTTAATTGTAATGTCGAAAGTTTCATCATCTTCAGGAGAAAGTGAATCAATAATGGATGTATCTGATTTTCAGATTTTAATTAAAAATAAAGGTCCACCATTTAAAGTTTATGAAGATTCAGTAACTCCAAAAGATAATAAAGAAAACAATACCAATGATGAAGAAGGTGAAGAAAGTCAATTTTTATCAGGTATTAAAGATTTATTTCAATCTACTTTATTAAGTGATATTTCATCAATTGGTGCTAGTGATGTTGGTAATGTTGATAATGTTTTAAACCGTTCTCAAGAATTAGAAAGCAATGGAAATTCTAATTATGAAAGTGCTCAAGAAGATGGTAATAGATCTAAAAATTCTATAATTGAAGTAGAAAATTCAAATTCAAATAATGATAATGTTGACAATGCAAATGTTGAAGATGTCAAAAAAGATGACAGATAAACCAATAACTCATTTTGCTTTAATACATTTCTTGTTGCAATCTATTTATTATTATAGGTTGTATAAGATTTAGATACTAATAAATGTTACTTATATTTTACCAACTCAAGATCTACACAATTTATTACTAAAAGGTCTACCATCACTATGTATGACAACATAAAAAAGCAAAGATCAATCTCACAACTTCACTACAACGACACCATCAGTACAATAACAAATCAACCAAACAATGCTTCAGTTTCAATACCTGATATACTTTCAAATCTTAAATCCAATTTTGAACACTTTAAAAATTTAGAATTACCATCACCATACCAAATTAATTTCCAACATCAACAACTACCTCCAAAAGATCAAATCGATGGATTATCAAATCATATAAATTACCAAATTGAATTTTATATACTTTTTAAAAAGTATAATGAATTAGTCAATGGAATAAATGAAACAAATTATGAATTCAATAAGACAAAGTTAAAAAATGAACAATTAATAAATCAATTAATAGTTGCACTAAATGGAGATCTATCACTACTCAGCAATGTTAATTGCAATTCAAGTGTTGATGAAGAAAATTCAAGTTCAGATTTTCTAGTTGATAACTTTTTAAATCATTATACTACTTCCACACCTAGGTTTAATAAAAATTTTGAAGCTGATATAACATCACTTGGTACAAATTCAGAAATTAGAGATAATGAAGTAGCTGCTAAATTAGAAAATATTTTTAATCCCAAGGAAGAATTTGAATCTACTATTGGATCATTTGATTAGAGGTAAATATATCTGTATAAGAATTGAATAAATAAGTCAAACTACTTTAATAGACTTCCCATC
This sequence comes from Lodderomyces jiufengensis, assembly GCF_024610255.1. Taxonomy (NCBI): domain Eukaryota; kingdom Fungi; phylum Ascomycota; class Pichiomycetes; order Serinales; family Debaryomycetaceae; genus Lodderomyces; species Lodderomyces jiufengensis. The sequence goes on along the minus strand of NW_026261569.1, from coordinate 241,714 downwards.
CATGCCCAGTTATTAATATTTCTACCTCCAGGTCATATTTTTATATGTACATATAAATTTTGAATATGAACATCTGAAATTTAAGCTTATCCTGGGGAATTAATTGATCTAATTGTAAATATAGAGAAGAAAATTGCAAGTGGTTCTAGTGGTGGTGTAATAGTTTTACTAGTTTTTGTTGTTGTGGTATTATAAAAGACTTGAACTCTGAGTTTATTTGAGTATAAAATATAATGATTTAATGAATTTGGAAATTGTAGCTCTTTTTAAATTTGTTTTTGTACGTATTCGAAAACTAGAATTATAGGTTCCAATTTTTGTGTATGTTTCAGACTTGCAGAATTGAAGCAAAATTGAATATCCAAAGTAACAGATTGCAATTTTCAAGCCTTGTTTGATGCAAAATATTTTACTATAGGATTCTGATAAATTTATTAGAGAACTACAATAGATCAATTAAAAATATTTATTAAGTTTTGTAATAATAAAAAGCAAATTCAATATAAAAAATTATACAACAATAAAAACTATTCAGAATCCCATAAATCCCATAAGTAACTAATAACATCTATTCCTCTAGTTGGCCAGACTTGAGCAACATATATATACCATCACTTATTTTGATAAATTTTTTTTTAATTTAGTTCTGAAAATTCTTCTATTTTTATTATTTATTCTTTCTTGTTCTAAATATACTTCAACATCATTACCATAATAATTTTGAATTTGCTGTAATTGAGTATCTTCAATGTTTTTTTTGTTAGTTGGATCTGATTTTCTATATTCCCGATTAAGTACTTCTGTCAAGAACTTTAGTATTGTTTGTGAATCTGCTTCTTCACAGCTTTTCTTTTCTAAACTGTGATGTCTATTGTTTCGGTTTTTTAAACATCCTTTAATTGTAGGTTCTTTTTTATATTTATTTTTTTTTTTAAATTTTAAATATTTTGATTTTTTACAACCACTTGAATATATCTTATATAAGCAGTAATCTAGCTCTTCTTGAGTTAATTGTTCTTGTTTTAATGTTTCTGCAATTGATGAAATATCAATATTATTATTGGTTGTTTTTGCAATTTTTATTTTATTTAAAACGTATTTTTCAATATGTTTTGGAATATTTTCTGTTTCTTTACCTTTAGTTGAACCATATTTCAAAAAGTTTTTAAATTTTTCTAATTTACCTAAATTTTTTTGATTAGGTTTTATTGGGTTGTGAATAAACTGAATAACTTTATCTGTTTTGTGAGGAGCATTGTTCAAATTTGATGATGATGATGATGATGCTGATGCTGATGATGAAGTAGCTGTAGCTGAATGAGTAATTTGATCTAAAAGATGAACAAAATCATTGAAATATTCAAATTGCAAATCTACTTTATTATATGATGATTTAATACCCGAATTTATTGGTGGTTGTTTTGCATCTTTACCCTGTCTAGATTTATTTGCACTATCTTTGACAGCACATTTAGCTTCATTTTTAAAAATTGTATTGATATTTGACAAATAATATTCTTGTAATTCAGCAGGTATTTTGCTATTTTCATTAACATCTTCATTAGTTGAGCTTGAGTTATTTTCAGATGATAATTTAATACCCGATTTTATTGGTGGTTGTTTTGCATCTTTAACCCCTCTAGATTTATTTGCACTATTCTTGACAGCACATTTAGCTTTATTTTTAAAAATTGTATTGATATTTGACAAATAATATTCTTGTAATTCAGCAGGTATTTTGCTATTTTCATTAACATCTTCATTAGTTGAGCTTGTGTTGTTTTCACATGATGATTTAATACCGGAATTAATTGGTTGTGGTATTGCATTTTTACTTCCTCTTAATTTATTTGCACTATTCATGACAGCACGTTTAATTTTAGTTATAAAACTTGTATTGATATTTGACGACAAATAATCTTGTAATTCAGCTGGTATTTTGATATCTTCGTTGACATATTCATTACTTGAGCTTGAGTTATCGTCAGTGATACTTGTATTGTTTGCAATTTTAGGTTCTAATGGTATTTTATTTTCATCAATTGCTGAATCATCAAAAGTCTTAAAAAATTCGTCTTCTAAAGAAATTAAGTTTTCTAAATTTTGTGAAATTTCGGAATTGAATCTGCTCTCAATGGTACAATTTCTTGAGTCACCAGGTATTTGTAAACTTGATCGAACATCAGATAAGTTATTTGAACTAATAGTTTTTTCATGAACTTGTGTAACTTCAGTTTCTTGATTGCTAAGTACAGGATTTTGAGCTTCTGGTTGTGGTATTGGAACACCTGCGATTGTATAATAATGTTGTCTTACTTGTTCCAATTGTTTTTCAAATAACTCTTCTTCATACTTCTTTTTGTTTGCTTGTATTTTAATGATTTTTTTTCTATATTCTTCAAGTAAGTCTTCAACTGGTATTAAGTCAGATTGTAAACATTTGGCGTACTCAATGTCAAAATTTTGATTATTTTTTATTTTTAAACAAGATTTTGGAGGTGGGGTGGTAGTTTTTCTTGACTTTCTTCTAAATAATTGTGAGATTGATTTTTCAACGTGTTTTGAAACATTTTCCGTTTCTTTACCTTTGGTTGCACCATATGTAATGAGGTTTTTAAATTTTTCTAATTTACCTAATCTCTTTTGATCAGGTTTTTTTGGGTTGTGAATGAATTGAATGACTTTTTCCATTTTGTGGGCATTGTTTAAATTTGATGATGTTGATGCTGATGATGCTGATGATGCTGATGAAGTAGCTGTAGCTGGGTTAATTAAATGATCTAAAACATGAACAAAGTCAGCAAAATATTGATATTGTAATTGTTCTCTATTGTTGTAAATAGTGTTATCAGTGAAAACATGATTAAAATTATTGAAATATTCTAATTGTAATGAAGCATTTGTGTCTAAAGCTTTAGTAATAGCAATTGGATCACTACTTGGATGAAAAACATGGATAAATTCAGTAAAATATTTGAATTGTAAATTATAAGATAAGTCAATATTATCTTTGCATTGATCTTCTAATCCAGTTTGGTTTTCTAATTCTAATTGATTTTTTAAATCTTTAAAAAATTGAGTTTTTGAAATTTGTAAATTTTCTAATTGTGTAAAGATATGTCTACTAAATTTAGCAGGTTTAAAAATTCCAACTTTGGTAAAATTATGTTGTTGAGGTACTTTAACTTCAATTGATGATTCTTTTGTTTGGGTTTTTGAAACTGATGGTAAAGTTGGTGATGGGTAATCAAATGAAGTATCTTTTTCAATATTTTCTTGAACTTGAATATTTGAGGACATTTCAAAAAACTGAAGTTGATTGATTTAAAGGTTGATTAAATGAATTAAATGTATTGAGTATAAATTTGTAATTAATTGAAATAATTAATTGATTGAGATTTTGGTAATTTAAATTCGTTTGTGTTGAAGAATTTAAATTGAAGTTGAAATAAGTTGGATATAAAAAGTGGGAATTTTGATATGTTTTGCAACCATAAATAAATATTAAATAAAATATAATTAATGGTAGTGTGAGGCACAAAAATATTTATATGTGATTTTCATATTGTTAATAAAAGTTTAATTAGTGATTGATTTGATCTAACTGTAAATTGACTTATAACTTATAGAATCTGAATTGAGCTTATGTTTTAATGAGCAGTAAAGTAAATACATAAATAAATACACGAATGAATAAATAAGTAATTAATAAATAAAACATTGTAACTTCAGCCTTAGGAACAACCATAAACAAATCAAATTTAAAAACCCAATAAATAAAACCTTTATTAAAAATATAAGTATGTAATTAATCATGTATAAGCTGTGTATATTTACTGTATAAGTTAAATTGAAAGTAGGGAATTAGTAATATTATTGACAATTTTATAAAACCTATTATCCAATTCATAATTCAAACAAGTATTTGTAACATGTATTTTTCAAGTTGATCTTTTGCTAATCCTATAACATTGATCAATCATGGGAAAGGGTGATTTAAATCCACTAATAACACAATGTGAGACTAAATCAGTTGAAGCACCAGTACTAGTATGGAAACAATTATAATTTCTGGCTAATGTTGTAGTTGCAAGTGTAATAAAACACATAGTTAATCTATATAATGATTTATTGTTGGTGTACCTTCTGGAGTTATTGCATTAAATTACAATTTATTATTTTCCAGATTGATGCACTATGTATTGGTCAATTTTGTAGTTGTTAGGAATCAAAAAAGCTGGGATTATTGTTGATGTAAAGTTGGTGAATGAGGTTGTTGCTAAAGCTATTGAAATCCTCTGTTTGGTGATGAACACAATCCAACTGAATCATTTTTACATATAACATTGATCATTTCATTCTTTAAATTTCACTCATTAATTATTTACACCAGTTTGAATATTAAATTGTACAGAAGGAAATTGATTAAATTCACCAACAACACTCCCATCAATACCAAAACTCCACAAAACACCTCTAATTAACCCACAGGGGAACCATAAATATATTTTGGATTTTGTAATAGTATCTTGCATTCCTCGTTGAGATCTAATATTTTCAAATAACTTAAAATGATTATCTATCAATACAAATGTTCCTCGGTGGTTAGTTCTTAAATTATCTATTTGTTTTATAAAAATGAATTTCCATACATCTCTACAAATGAATTTCATTATATCTAATATATCTATTATTTTTGTTGATGATGCATGTTTATACAATAAAATTTCTGAAATTTTTAAACCTAAATTATAACCAAATTGTTCTATTCTGATTGTCACATCATCGGTATATAATAGTTGTGAATCTAGTATGTTGATTGTACCTGGTAAATCTTTTGGAAATTGTGATAATTGTTGATTTATTCTTGTTTGATATTTGTTAAATTTAATCTCTTCAATTTGTTCTTTAGTTTCTACTTTTGTTGGATCATCATCTTCTAATGATATATCTTCTGTTACAGAGAATTCATAATCTGATCTTGAAGATTTCAATGAATTTGAAAAATTAGGATTTGTTATTTGTTCTGATACTCTTATTGATGTTGGAATTAATTCTTGTAGTAGATATTGCAAACTCTTATAATTGACTTGTGATTGCTGATCTAGTGGGTCTAATTCCGTCATCTCTAAATGGATGTTCTGTTTGTAAATAAATTTTTCTGTTAAAATCGAGGTGTAGGTGTTTTTAATATTACTAACTTTATCACATATAATAATATTTGATCCCACTTATTAGATAAATTTTCTCTCTTGTAAATTGTAAAGAAAATTTATATTATCTACAATAACAAAATAAGAAGTTACGAAAATAATACATATAACTTTATTTAAGACCTTAGCTTGATCATTGCATGGGAGGTGTACTCAGATCGTACTTTATTCCACGTATCATTCTTTCTTAAGGAATTAGAAAATGTTCTGCTACTTAGTTGTTTACTTTCCAATATTGTTCTGATCTATTCTAGAGTGCAAGATTAAACTACAATCTAGTTACTTTGAAGGATTGGGTTTATAGCAAATCTGAACAATAGAACTATAAGTTGGAAAGATTATAATGATATCAGCAACGTATATGACCGCATTAAATTTTGATTTTTGACAAATATGTTCTGTTACATGGTTGGTATATTATCTCATTATTTATCATCTCGAAATGGTCCGCTACTTAATTGTTTATTTTCCAATATTGTTCTGATCTATTCTAGAGAGCAAGATTAAATTAAATTCTATTTACTTTGAAGGATTGGGTTTATAACAAAATGGAACAAAAGAACTATAATTTTGGTACCAGAAAAAGACATCACCGACGTCTTATTATTACTTTACCACATTTGTCCTTTAATAATATTTCAAGCATTGAATTTTGCTTCAATTAGGACGCTTCAACGAAGTTATCTTATAGCAATCTGAAATGTTTGTTCTATTCAAATTTATATAGTCATTGAATGTATAATAATTGTATGATGTATAGTTAAAAAGTTTGAAATGTGTAAGTCTTTGTTGTCAAACCTCTCTACATCTTTGCCAACTAAGGTTAAGGTTATACTATTCTCTCAGAATCTAGTTGGTTTAAAGAAACTAACATTTAAGTACTGAAGTCCTTAAATTTTTACAGAGGGTATTTAGACTAGAAATTTAATAGAAACAAAGAGCTGGTGAATTTGCAAAATTTAACTGAACTCATAAGTGCACTTTACTATTTCTGAGATTAATTAGAGTAATTGAACTAGTTACCTCTTAAATTTTTAAAGCTAATTTTGATGCACCTTAGTTCACTTGTTCATGTACATCAAATAACGTCAAATGTCTAGAGTTATTACAGATGATTAATTTAATTTTATCTTTTATTATAAATTCTTGATATAAGTTATCTTGCCTTCAAGTGTTATTGATACTAGAATTGAACATTCACATATGAGGCAATACTTGTATTATCTTTCGCCTATTTAATTGAATTTGTGAACTGGATATATAGTGCCAAAATATAGAATCGTTCAGTCATTTTTGTCAAAGCTTTTTAAATACCTATTTTGCTGAAAATAATACTTTGACTTTTAAACGTTCCTCTCCTCTAATGCTTCTATAAAGATTTCAGTAACCTTCAAGTAAAAAATGTTCTACTTTTCAATCATCGTATTGCATCTTTTAAAACTTCAATAGCCCATAAATGAAATTTAACAAAAATTTGTTCATCATTAGTTAATTCAATTAACAGTTTAGGTCTAATCATTGATCTTCTAAGATATTTTTCATTATTTGAATTTTCAGTTTTAGCATAATTCTTTTCATTTGTTTCATTTATTTTTAATTGTAATTGATATATATATTCATTAAAATATAATGTTATAATATCCCAATTTTGTAATAAATGTATTTCATTATCACTAATTAACATTAATCCATATTTTCTTTCAAGACCTCTTGAATTTACATCATATATTTTAAAAATTTTATTAATACAAAATCCATTTATATTATCACCGAAAAAATTGGGTTTTGTTAGGTCTAAGTTAGTTTCAATTGATAAGGATTTCATTACTAATTTTGTTAATGCTGCATATCGTTTTTGAGAAGTTGGGTATTGAGTTGATATAAATTCTTGAGTTTCATTTTTTGGTGTAGTTACAGTTGTTGATAAATTTATCACATTTTCAGGTAATATTAATTGACATGATGAACATGAATTTGTAGTTGTTTTAGAATTTGATTGTAATAAATAATCTTGTTTTTTGTCTTTTGTAGTCAATTGAGTACATATAATTATTGATGGACCATGTAATTCACAAAAATGACATAAACAAACTATATAATTTGTCATTTACTTGATTCAATTCATTTGTTGTTTGATTGTTGGTTGTTGATTGTAGGTTTAAATTTGATGATATTATTTGATAGTTTGTAAAATTGTACACTACAGAAATCTTTTAAATTTTTTTATGGAGACAAAGATTTGAAAAATTTCAAGTCAAAGGAAAATAATCCTCTTCTTTTTTGCTTATAACAATTATTAAATAATTATTTATTATTATTAATTGGACTATTTGAGTATAATATGTCGTCTTCAACTTCTACCACTACAGCTACTAAGAGTATGTTCTATCAATCGAATGAATTTCTTCATTTTTGGCACCAATTACTAACTATTCTCACAATATAGAGGCTGCTCCAGTTGATTATTCAATTTCAAACTCCGATGTTGTTTTTAAATATAAAACTGCTGGTAAAATTGCAAATAAAGTTATTGCTCAAGTAAAAGAATTAGCAATTGCTGGTTCAAATACTTATGATTTATGTGCTAAAGGTGATGAATTATTAGAGGAAGAATTATCAAAAATATTCAATTCCAAAAAGACAAAGAGCACTCCAAAAGGTATTGCTTTCCCAACTACTATAAGTCCTAATCATGTTCCAGCTCATTTGGCTCCTGTTAGTAAAGATGATGAAGCAAATATTGAATTGAAAGATGGAGATGTTGTAAGTATTCAATTAGGTGTTCAATTAGATGGATTTCCAGCAATTGTTGGTGAAACATTTGTTATTGGAGCTTCAAAATCAAATCCAATTGATGGTCAAAAAGCCGATTTATTAAAAGCAGCATGGACTGCATCAGAAGTTGCATTAAGTAATTTTAAACCAGGTACTAAAAATTGGGATATTACAAATGTTGTTGGAAAAGTTGCAAAATCATTTGATGTAACTCCAGTTGAAAATATGTTAACTTATAATCAAGAAAGATTAAAAATGTATGCAAATAAAGAAATCATATTAAATCCTTCAAAACAAAATAAAGCAAGTATGGAAACTCACAAAGTTGAATTAAATGATGTTTATGGTTTAGATATATTAATTTCAACTTCTAAAGATGGTAAAGTTAAACCATCAAATTTTAGAACTTCATTATATAAATTAACAGGTGAATCATACGCATTAAAAATGAAAATGTCTCATAAAATTTTAGGGGAATTAAAAACAAAAGCTAATGGTCATCCATTTCCTTTCAATATTCGTAATTTAGAAGATCCTAAAAAGGCAAGAGGTGGATTGGCTGAACCAACAAACCATAAGATCTTGTTATCATACGACGTTGTTGCTGAAAAAGAAGGTGAATATATTGCTCAATTTTATACCACATTTGGTGTTACTAAAAATGGTATAGTTAAATATACTGTACCAGTATTTGATGAAGAATTTTATAAAAGTGATAAAGAGTACAAAGAAGAAGAGTCTTCTTAAACTTAATTCCGTCCGCGTTTTATTGGCCCTTTTGTTTATAAAGTATACTTACACATGTTCAAAGTTAATTATACGATTGCATTTTTTGGATGATTTAATGATGATAATGAAATATTCATATTAAAAAAAATACATACATCTTATTAGGATACGTTCAACTTTTGGGAACATGCTTAACTCTATTTCATAAAATAAACTTTTCTTTACAAATCTGAAACATAATCTCTTGGTTTATCAACTGTGCCGTTGGCTTTTTCAATTTTCAAAAATATTAATATTTTTTTTTTCTTAAATAAATTTTCCTCAAAAGTTTTGATTAGACGAACAACCTAAACTTTTCAAGAATATTTCAACTATTTTATATGCTAACCTTATAATATTACATTTGAATGGTAACTAGAAGTAGTAGTCGAAGTAAATCATCAACTTCAATCAATGGGAATCTTAAAAATTCAACGTTGCTGGTATCAAATGGTAATTTAAAAGATAAAAAATCAAATGCTACTGAAATTTCAAGTAATAATAATAATAATAATAAACGAAAATCTGAAGAAATTGAATCACCACCAACTCCAAATGGTTCAAATCATAGAAAATCTAAAAGAATAGCTAAACTAGGGAATATACCTAAATTATCAGCAAGTCCAGATATTAAAGAATTATTATCAAGTCAAATTATTTCCGATAGTGAAGAGAGTCAAAAAGTTGAAGAAATTACAATACCATTTATTGAACCACAATTAGCTGCACCTTCTCCAATATTTACAGGTCAACCACTAGAAGAGTTTCCTTCTACCAAGGTAAAGAAGGAGTCACTATGGCCAGCTAAATTAAGACGTAAAAAAGCGAAAGAAAATGATCAAAATAATATAAATAATAATGATCGAGAATCATCCCTTTCAAATGATGATGAAAGTAACAACAATATAAAAATAGAACTCAACTATAAATCAAATTTACAAACACCAAGAACTCATGATATAGTCGAAGAAAGTGAATTAAGGTCACTGAATAATGGCACGGTTCAGCAATCACCGTCGAGAAAACTAAAATTAGTCGTTAAAACACCAAAACAACCAGACTCACCAAATAAAAGTACACCAATAAATGCATTAAAAAAGATAAAAGTTATTTCACCAAAGAAATCACCAATAAGTTCCAGATTATTAGCTCCAAATACCAAAATAGAAAATAACACCAGCTTTAACTTTAAAGATCTAGAAGAAGATGATACTTATAAAGATAATGATGATTTTTGTTTTGCATGTGGAAGACCAGGAGTATTTATATGTTGTGAAACATGTCCCAAATCATTTCATTTTACATGTTGTGATCCACCTTTAGAAGTTCCACCTGAAAATGATTGGTATTGTCATGAATGTTTTGCCAAGAGAAACCCGAAATCATTACCTAATTGGAAAGAAATTGGAATATTTGGGAAATTATTAAATGATTTACAAATTCGAAACCCAAAAGTATTTCAATTACCTAAAAATTTAAGAGATGAAACATTCATAGGAGTTGAAACTGGTGATAATGGTGATTATGCTGATGATTCTGAAAAACCTGATTTACCAAAGAAAACTAATGGCTCACAACAAATACCAGGTTTTAATAAAAATATTGATTTAGAAATTGAGAGTCTCTACAATGAAAAAGGAGAGCCATATCTATGTCATAAATGTGGTGAATCAGCTCAAAACCATAAAACTTTAATAAAATGTGATTATTGTCCATTAATTTATCACGTGGATTGTCTAGATTATCCAATGTTTGGTCCAAAAACAATAGGAGATAAATGGAGATGTCCCAATCATATCAAAGATTTATTACCAAGAGGACTACCAGAAATGAGACAATTTAAAGATACAGAAATTTTGGAAAGTTCTTTACAAAGTAATTTTCTAAAGATAATGGCCATGAATAATTTTGTTGTTAAATTTGATTCTGAAGATTTTTATCGAGATGGATCAAAACATAAATTAGAAGAAATTAGATCTGATAATGATGAAAAATTTCAAGTTTTAGCAAATTGGGGTGATGATTTAAATGCAATTCATCCGGAGTTTACAGTACCGAATTATTTCAGATCAAAATCAACTGAAGATGGAATCTCATCAAAATTGAAATCAAAACTATTGAGTATACCTAAATCAGATTCTTCAAATTTACAAACTTTTAGAATACCTGAAAAACTGATAATACTAGATTTTATAAATAAATTTGATAAAAAATCTGATGTGCTAGAGCATAATTTGGAATATGATTATCAAAAAAGGATAGAGGAAAATCCCCAAGAATTAGAATTTGTCAATGGTGTCAAGTCGTTGAAGCAAGAATTAAATTTAGATGCATTATTGAAAGCGGTCAATTTACAACAACAACAACAACAAAATGAAGAAGTAGAGAACAAAAAACAACAGATTCAACATCAAGAAAATGGAGAAAGTAATGGTAAAGTGCTATCGAATGATGAAATTCAAGAACTTTTAAAAATCAAAAAGTTAATGGAAATAAAAGGTCAAGATGTTATACTAAAGTTTCTACAAAATTAAATCTAACAAAATATTTTGTATACGTATTATATTTATTTTATTTACATGAATTATTTTTGAATCATTACATTGCATTATTATCATTTCATAAACTGTTTTAATTTCCATTAGCTAATTTCTCTTGAGCTTCTTTTTCTCTTTGTTCTCTCATTGCCTTTTTAATCATCATAAAATGACTTGCAGGTTTTAAAGGTAATTTTGGAATTTCTTCATCATTCATCTGTCTTGCATTCGTTAATTTAATCAATTCACTGAAAATTTGATGTGGTGGTTTACTTATACAATCAATTACTGAATCATTTTCTTTGGAAGTTCCATGAATTTTTAAATTCAATGGTAATTTTGTTAAATCTTCTTCATTTTCCACTGTTATATTATTTATAGTGAATTGAATTTCTGGATTATGATATCTTAAAGTAGGCAATGATTCTTTCCAAAAATTTCTGATCCCATTTGCTGGTTTGTACAAGAATGGTCTTTGATGATATATAAATAATTCAAATTCTTTATATTTTGATTGATCAAATTTATATGAATTTTTTGAAGTTCCTCGAAGTCTATTTACTTTTTTGATTTGCTTTAAAACATTTGGGTTATATTTCTGTTTGGGTGTTATTATCATTTGCATAGACATTCTGAATTTGGTTCGTTACTTGGTTGATCTTTTTTATCTATGGTTGATTAGTGTATATTTCATATTGAGAAAAATTTTATATACTATGAGAGACTCTATGTTTTAAAATCTGTATCAACTATTTTTGGATTTTACACGACTAATATTCATATTTTTGGCAACCACTTTTTATTAATTTAAGAGGTATTCTGTAATATTAAGATTCAATAACAATCAGTTAATTGGTCATTTCATATAATTGGATGAGTCTAAGTAATTCATATCAAGCAGTATAGTGTTAAAATTTTGATTTCAACACTAGTTTTAGGCTCATTTTTTAATGTTTTTGTTTAAGTTGATAACATTAATGAAAAATTCAAGCAACACTTTTATGTTGTTCTTTTTCACATTATTAATCAATTTTCTATATTGGTTAAATCTTAAATTTAGAAGAGTTTCTGACTTACTATTTGGAACAGTCTTTGAACCAAAATTTGATTTAGTTTTAGTAACTGGTGGTTGTTCAGGTTTAGGTAAAGAATTAGTTTCACAATTAGTAGATAAAAATTCAAAAGTTATTGTTTTGGATATTAATATACCAGAGGACAAAGATCCTAATGTTATTTATTATAAATGTGATGTGAGCAATAGAGAAGATGTTTTGAGAATTGCAAATGAAATTCAAAGTACTGTTGGTATAGTTACTGTTCTTATCAACAATGCAGGTATTACAACTGGTAAAACAATTTTAGATTTATCATATTTAGAAATTGAAAATATTATACAAACCAATTTGATGTCCAGTTTTTATACTATAAAAGCATTTTTACCAAATATGCTAAAATTAGAAAGAGGTTATATAGTAACAATTGCGTCAGTATTAGGTTATATGTCACCTGCAAGATTAAGTGCTTATGGTGCTTCAAAATCAGGTTTAATTGCATTACATGAATCATTAACTTATGAATTGGGTCCACCTTCATTAAACCCTTTTGGTATTAAAACTTTATTGATTTGTCCTGGTCAATTAAATACTGCCATGTTTAAAGGTGTGAAAACTCCTGCAAAGTTATTAGCACCAGAGTTAGATCCAAAATTTGTTGCAAAATGTGTTATATCTGCAATTGAACAAGGTAAAAGAGGTGAAATAAAATTACCTTATTATGGCAAATTTGTACCTATTTTTAGAGCTTTTCCTTGGCCGATTGTTGAAGTAGTTAGAAAATTTTCAGGGATAGATAAAAGTATGAATTCTTTTAAAGCTAAATTATCAAAAGTTGCAAGTAGCGTTACATCACTTGCAAGTAGATCAATTCAAGGTTCTCAAAAAGGGTCAGAACAAGCTAGTGTTCATCAAAACAATCTGAATCAAAACGAAATTGAACAAAATCAATAAACTGTTTTGCTAAGTATTTGTCAATTTATTTTATGATCTATAGTCTCCATTAATTGTAACGTATTCATGAGAAAAATCACAAGTCCAAAAATCAGCACTTTGACCACCACCTGTACCTAAATCAATTTCAATTATTAAATCCTCACTTTGTAATATTTCTGAAGCTCTATCTTCATCAACTTTTTCTGGTTCACCATTGATCAACAAATCTAAACTTTCACTACCATCAATTGGTACAAATTTAACACTTGTTCTTGATGGGATAACTGAGTCATTCGAAACGTCAGCGTATCCTATAGCACATAATATACGACCCCAATTTGCGTCTTTCCCATACATTGCAGTTTTAAATAACGCTGAGTTTGCAACACTTGATCCAATGGTTTTAGCGTCCTTATAAGATATAGCATCTTTTACTTTTAAAGTAATGAATTTTGTAGCACCCTCACCATCTCTAACAACCAATTGAGCCAATTGTTGAGCAAAAGCTGTAATTTCTTTTTGTAAAGCAACATATCTTTCACCACATGATGCATTTATATCTATTAATTCACCTCCTGCTGCTCCATTCGCTATTGCTACTATGGTATCATTTGTTGACATATCACCATCAACTGTTATACTATTAAAAGATCTATCAATTGAATATTTTAAAAGATGTTCTAATGCTGCTGGAGAAACTGGTGCATCAGTTACAAAAAATCCTAATAAAGTTGCCATATTGGGACAAATCATACCTGCACCTTTACATAGACCAGCTAAAGTATATATATCATTATCTATTTTGAATTGTTTACTTACTAATTTTGGAAAAGTATCAGTTGTACATATGGCAGTAGCACAATTCATCCAATCTTGATGAGAGCTACCTAGATGATTCAACGCCAATTTTGGAATTCCTGATAATATATTATCAATTGGTAAATTATTTCCAATTACACCAGTAGACATAACTAAAGTAGAATCAGGTTCATTTTCTAATACTGAATCAGTTACAATAACCATATCATTAGCATCTTTAATACCTTGAGATCCAGTTACTGCATTTGCATTTCCACTATTAACAACAATTGAATTTATTCCTGAACCTTTAGTTTCTTTTATTATTCTTTGTGATACTTGTACTGGAGCAGCTTTAAATTTATTTGTTGTAAAAACAGCTGATGCTGAAGCATTTTTACCAAATGTATTATGTAATATAGCTAAATCAAATGATTTACCATCTTTTTTAACACCACAATGAATCCCACCTACTATATAACCTTTTGGATATACCCCATTTTTAGGTACAAATCTTGATGCTTTGTCCGATAGTAAGCGAATGGATATTTTAGTCAATTTATTTTGCATTATCTAGATCTGTTGTTAATGAATATATAAATGAATCATATTAAACAACTGAAAATTTATTTGGAGATACAAAAAAATTAAGCGCGAGCCGCTCAATTACTTAATTTGGAATACTAATAGAAAAATATTTTTTACACCAAATATGCAAAATTTTGACAACCAAATATATTATCAACAAGTTAGACTAAATCTATATGAACACATTTCACATCAAGTTCAAAATGATACTATGAAAAGATTGATGAAAAATGATATAATCAAAATAATTTTTCGACGGTATAATTCCTCACTAACAAAATTACAAACTTCAGCCATTAGACCTAATGATTTAACTAATTTTGGTGATTCAATATTTGATATTGCAAAAGAGTTAACAAACCTAACTAAGAAGTCAGAATCTTTGAGATCAAACTTTACTCAAGCTATTATTAATAAGAACACTAATTACGTTCTGGGAGTTTTGTCAGAATTAAAGAATGAAACCACGGAAACTGTGAGTACAGAAGAACGTTTGAATTACTTACAAATTACTATAAATTTTTATATTCAAACTGGAGTGGAGTCTTTACTGAAACTTAATCATGTGGTCCAAGAATATGCTTCTATGATACAGACCCTCAGCAAGAAGAACGACGTTTTTTTTGATTTGCAACCACATGTGAGAACTTTGCTTGAGGGTATATTAAAAATACATGATGACTCAGATTCATTAATTATAAAATCGGCAATGAAACTGCTTTTCAAACAAATTACTGATGAGTATAAAGTTAATTTACAGGTTTTGAAGAATCTGTTGCCGATCAGTTTGCAACAAATTTTAGGGGAATTGTATCAACTTGAAACACCTTCATCAAGAGAAATAGTTACATCATATTTAACTGCTTCCATAGAACCATACTTGAATGAATTTGGTAGTCTATCTTTTAGGGAAGCTTGTTCATACATACTGAAAAACAAGTTTGAATGGAACAACAAAGTAATAAGTGAACCCTTGTTTGAATTTTATGACACATTACCAGAAATTGAGAAGCAACAATTCTTGGAAGCATATTTGGCTTTCAATCAAATAAAGCAAACTAATTTGGAGTCCAACCTCAGTAAATTGCAACCTAAGTCCGACATCAATCCTCAAAATCTTCAAGCTTCATTTATTTCAAGTCAACATGAGTTGGTAATTAAATGGGTGGATGAAAGTACAAAATATTTGAGTGATTTAATAAGCTTTGATACCCCAATTACTGACGAGGAAAAAATACTTAGTAACTTCAAGCCTTTGATGGAGACGTTCACAATTCAATCATTAGTAACTTTGGTAGTTCATTTATTCATCGGTCAGTCTATTCAAGAGGAAATAGCTATTGCTGATGTTTTGAGTAGGCTAAGATTTTATTATAATAAGAACATTAGGTCCATCAAATCCCAAAATTATAAATCTCAGTTATTGGAACTCATGTCTGAAAATTCTTTTGATAAATTTTCAAATATTTTGATTGACTCAGTTCTAAGAAATTGTGAAATTGATGGTCACGAGGTTATTGATACGACTTTTAAAGTGAATGATTCTTCAAGTTCTAATCATCAGTTAGCATTTATTTTAGCAACGACATTTTCCAAGAATAAGAAGAAATTAGTCATACGGGTTAATCCAATCATACAAAAATTGATGAGTTCAATATCACATACCATTAATGATTTCACTCATCATTTCCCACTTTTACATCCACCCTCTCCTTGGCTAGGCACCAGAAAGGGAGCATTCTTAGATACAGAAACACGATTCGTTAGTGGTAATGATAGTCTACATAAGTCAATCTTAACAAAATTGTATTACCAGGGTAAATTAGATAGTGGATTAAGATGCTTAGATCAAATGGGTCAGACAGCTTGGTGTATCAATCCAGATATGTTGAATTTTTTCAATCAGATCATGAAATCACCTCAAGGTTTTTTGGATATACCTCCCAAAGAAATTCATGAAAAAGATAGGAAAAAATCTATTGAATTGAAAAGTTTAAGACTCAATTATGAAATGATAAATCAATTAGCTAATGCATTTGGTACAAATGGAGATATTTTATATCATGTATATATGTTTGATTTTAGAGGTAGAGTTTATGCATTATCACCTTTAAGTCATTATGGAGGAGATTTAACTAGGTCGTTATTCACTTTCTGGTTTAGTCAACCACTTGGTGATAACGGATTTTATTGGATTAAATATCAATTAGTTGCAATGTTTGGAAATGGTTATCAAAGTGAGGATTGTGAACAGTTTTTTGAGAAGTACAAAGACCAAATACTAGATTCAGCAAATGATTCACTTACTAATAAATGGTGGATGAGAGCTGATGAACCATTTTCAACTTTGTCATTGTGTTATGAAATTAGAAAAATATTAGATTATCAAGCAAATGGTGGAGTAATTGAGAATTATTTATGTAGAGTACCTATTCATCAAGACGGTTCATGTAACGGATTGCAACATTATGCTGCGTTGGCTGCTGATGAAGATGGTGGGAAAGCAGTTAATTTATTACCTGAAGAAACAAAACAGGATGTTTATTCCACAATCAGAGATATAGTCGAGAAAAAAGTAAAAGATGATATTGCACAAGGAGTACTTGAGGAAAAAAAGCTTGATGATGCAAAGTTATTCCTAAAAATTTTGGATAGAAAGCTTGTAAAAAGACCAGTTATGACAACAGTGTATGGAGTTACTTTAAATGGAGCAAGTAAGCAAATATTAGAAAACATTAATAATATCGTTTCGGATCATTATGAAAATCCAAGTAAAAGAAAATATAATCAAGATACTATAAATCAGTTAAAAAATTTTAGATTAACGACTACGAATTATTTGGCTGAAAAGGTTTTGAACTCAATTGATGAATTATTTTACAATGCAAAAAATTTAGAGGACTGGTTAGTTTTAAATATTCGAAGAATATTAACAAGTTATAATTTAAGAACACTTAATTATTTGGAATTGAAACAACTGAAATCAATGACAGATTTGAAAAATTTAAATAATTGGTATAAAACTCCTATAAATTTTGAACCAATAAATTGGATATCTCCAGCTGGGTTTCCCGTTATACAAATTTATAGAAATTTACCAAAACAAATAATAAAAGGTGTACTTGGATCAATAATGAAGTATAAGACCTCAGAATTAACATCAATGGATAGAAGAAAACATGAACTAGCTATTGCTCCAAATTTTATACATTCATTGGATGCAAGTCATATGTTTTTAACATGTAATGAATGTTTTAATCAAGGTATTACTTTTACATCAATTCATGATTCTTATTGGACTTATCCTGATCAAGTTGAACAATTATCTACAATTTTGAGAGAAAAATTTATTGAACTACATTCTTTTGATTATATGAATACTGTTAAACTGGGATTTGAGAAACAAATGATGAATTCGTTTCAATTATGTTATTTTGAAAAAGATGAAAATTTAGAATTATTTGAATTTTTGAAAAAAAGAAGATCAAATTATAATGAACGAAAAATTAATGATCAATTAAACATAGAATTAAAAGAGTTGACTTTGGAAAGAGAAAATCACGAAATTTTGAAAATGGTAAAGAAAAATAATCCAAAGTTGTTTCACATTGTTGGTTCTAAAGTCTTTAAATATGATACAAATTTATCTACCTCACAAACTGAAATCATACCAAAACCAAAACATTTGGTACCAGTATTAGTACCTGTTCAAATTTTAGATTTACCAAAGAAAGGTAATTTAGATATCAATCAAGTTAAGAAAAGTAAATATTTTTTTTCATAAAGTCTATAAATTTATCACAATGTATTATTAAATTACAAAATTTTATCATATTCGTTCATTCATTAATCATTTTTTCTAATTTATTAAAAATTTTATCTCTATGAATAGCAATAGGATCATCACGATCACTTTTAAAAAATTCATTTCTTTTAATTGGTTCATCATTATCATAACCATCATCATCTTCTTCATCATCTTCATAATTATTTTGCTCTTGTAAATCCATATATTTTTCAACATCTCCATAATCAAAATATTCATCACCATTAAATCCAATTCCATCATGTGGTTCATATTCATAATCATCATTTTCTTTTTCATTATTTATATTTAATTTATTAAATTCATCTTCAAATGAATTATTTAATTCTTCTAATCCTTCTAAATCTTCATCACTGGGGTAATCATTTTGATAAAATGATTCAGCATTTGAATCTTCATCATCAGTTAATATACTTGGTTTTTTTAAATCAGGATTATTTAAATCATCTGCTGAATCATTGGTTAATAAAAATGATTCATCTTCATCTAAATCATTAAAGAATCTAATATATCCAATTTGAGTTTTAGGGTGGTTTGCTGTTGTTAATGGTTCTGAATCTATTAGATGATATACGTCGTAAACGTACGTGTCATCATCTTCGTCCTCTTGTACTACTAATTGTTCGTCATTTTGAGTTGTTGATGATGGTTGAGTTGATGAAATTTGATTACTCTCTGGTATTTGTTCAATTATATTTTGTTGAATTTGAGTATTAGATTTACCACCTCTTTTCTTCCGTCTTGTATTTGAAGTTGATTCATTTGAAACATAATCATTGATCATACTACTAACTTCATTAGATAATCCAATTTCTTGACCATAATCCTCTGGTATTGATCTTTTTTGACCTTGAGGTTGTATGACGAATCTTCTTTTGAATGCTGATCCATGAGTGGGTATTTTTGAATCCTTGACTTTATTTGTATCAGATTTTGAAGTAAATTGAGAACTTGAACTTGTTTCAGATAATACAGAATTTAAAATAGTTTCATTATTATTATAATTTTTTAAATCATCTTCAGTTTTAGAAAGTTTAAATAAATAATTTAAATTTTCATTTTGTTTTTGTCTTTGTTGAAATTGATCTATAGGATGTCTTTTTGAAGGTGTTGTATCAATCCCATTATTTAAATAGTTAATAGGTGATGATGGTCTTTTTGGTGATGATATTGGAGTTGATGGTTTTGATTTTTTAATTGATCTTGTATCTTCTAGAATTAATGCTTGTAACGGATCTTGGCCTCTTTTTCTCTTGATTCGTAGAACTTTTGGTGGATCTTGTTGTGTTTGTAATGACATTTTTTGGGTTTTGATGCTGTAGAGTAGTTTTATGTGGGGTTTAATAAATTTAGATTTTCTCGATAAGAAAAGAGTTGATAGATTAATTGATATTGAAATATTAATTTAATTTTTAGAATAACAGTAACAACATAAACCAGATTAATTTGAGCATTTATAAGATACTGAAGGTGACAATGGTTTATATCAGGGTTACATTTGAAATTTACTCATGTTTAAATCAAAAAATACCGGAAAATTTAAATTTTATTAAAATTGTACATACATATATAAAGGTAATCAATAATGTAAAAATTGTAAATATTAATTATATAAAACAAATTAAAAGAATCAAAAAAAAAAATTATTGAAATTATTATCAGGAAAAAAACATTATATCCTTTAAATTGGTGAATTGAAAAAAGTAAAACAAAAATTGAACATAAACACTTTAAAATCTGAACTTAATATTTTCTTGCTGGTCCTCTAACACCTAACGGATTTTTAGAAAATGATAATCTAATTCCTCCTTTCCCACTATGTAAATTTGATGAATTTGAACCACCAACATTATTATTTGAATTCAAACCATTATTATTTCTAGGTAATGCTCTTCCATATAATTCAGCCAATGCTCTAGTTGCATGAGCAACATCTTCAAATTCAACAAAACACATTGGTCCATGATTATGATTCATAGTTAATGATCCAGTTGGAGTTGTTGATGATAAGGACCCATTATTTCCATTAGTTGATCCATTAGTTAATGGTTGATTTTTAGTTCTAAATGATAATCTTCTAAAACCCTTTTGAGGAACAAATAATGTACGTAGTTCTGCTTCAGTTGCATCTGGTGGTAAATTTCCAACATACAATGTATTACATGGAGGATTTTGATCAGCTGGGTTTGCAGGTGGTGGAACTCTTGCTAATAATGATAAATCAGGTATATCTTTTGAAGATTGTTGTTGTGATGATGATAAAGATTGTGGGTTTGATCTTGCAGTTGGACTAGAATTAATTTGTGGCGGTGATGAAGTTCTTTTTTGTAGTTGTTGTGGGAATTGACCAGATGGTTGTGATAAAGAGGTTCTCAAATTTAAATTAGGAGTAGTTGCACTATTTGGAGCAATGCTTGATGCACTATGTAACGGTGGAACTTGTTGCTGTTGTGAAATAGGTTGTTGGGATTGAGAAGATTGTTGTTGTTGCTGTTGCTGTTGTTGTTGCTGTTGTTGTTGTTGTTGTAATGACAGTAGTTGAGGTTGATTTGGATTAAAAAAAGCAGATGAAGTTCTTCTACGATCAGGTGGTTGTTGCAAAACAAAATTTGATCCATTCAGATTTAAACCTGCTGAATTTAAATTATGAGTAATCATTTGACTTGTATTCCAATCTGAATTAGCTAAAATATTTGGACTTTGAGTTGATGAATCTAAATTATTTTGATTTGAATTTTGTAAAATTTGATTAGGCATCCATGGGTCACGTACTAAATTCTCATAATCTCTTGCATCATTTTGTGATTCCATTAATAGTATGGATTTACCAGTCATCTCTGAATAATCAATTGAATTTGAAGTTGGACCTTTAGTAGATGATCGGGGATCATTTACCAAGTGTGGAGGTACCTGATTAGAATATTGTTTAGAACTCATTGGCTGATGTTGCTGTTGTTGTGATGAAGAAGGTGGACTTTGCTGTTGTTGTTGTTGTTGTTGGTGCTGCTGCTGCTGTTGTAATTGCGGTTGTTGCTGTTGCTGTTGTTGCAGCAGTTGTTGTTGATGTTGTTGTGATTGATCCAGTTGAAATGGATCACTAAATATAAATCTTGATCTCGGATTATTAACAGATTGTCTCTTTTGTAATACATCAAATGGAGCAATTGGTATATTACCACCACTAGAACCAATAGTACTTTGTGGTTGATGTTGTTGAGATGGTAATTGATTATGAGATAATGGTGGTGGATTAATTCTATTTGGTGGTGAAATATTATTAACATTAGGAGATATAGTTAATGAATTAAAAGCTGCTTGTGTATGATTAAAATTTGTTGATGAGTTAATTTGAGTATTATTATCAAATTCAACTTTAATTGGAGCATATTCATGACCAAATATTTGTTGTCCATCCAATAATTTACCAGTTGTTATACAAGTATGTATATTTTTGAATAATGCCAATATTTGATATTCATTAACATCAATACTTAGAACTTCATCAATGACTAATGCAAATATTAAAGTAGCCTCTCTTCTTGTCAAATCTCTTGGAAAATTGGTTATTTTTAACAACCCAGTTGTTGGTGAAGTTGGAACATGAGAATGTAAAGGTTGCTGAGGTTGAGGTTGAGGTTGAGGTTGAGGTGGTTGTTGGTGTTGCTGATGATGCTGTAAATTTTGTTGTGTAAACTGATTTTGTGCATTCTGTAGCTGTTGCTGCAGCTGTTGTGGTGGGTGTTGTTGTTGTTGATTATTAAATGACGATGTATGAGTCAAACCTGGAGGTAGATTTGTAGTTTGAGAATTAGATTGAGGTACATTGGATGATGAAGATGATGAAGAATGAGGTCCTTGTAATTGTGAATGATTAAATTGACCATTTGTATTTGGTGTATTATTCTGACCAGTATGATTATTATTGTTATTGTTGTTGCTTATATTGTTGCTATTGTTATACATTTTGATGCTAAGTATATCTTGAAAAATTTATTGTTTGTATTGAATTTTGTTAATTGGAAAAAAGTATAAAATGACTATGAATAAATGTTATTTAATAAAATTAATTCTAAATTTATAATGCTGAATTGAATATATGTAAATGAATAGTTGTTAATGTGGTTTTTGGGGTTTAGTCTGGTTTATATAATACAAAATATAGTGAAAGAATAGATGCTTTTTTTTTCAATGTTGATAATATAAATTAAAATCAAATATAATTTTAAACAAATTAATCCCTATTCGGTTGAATTGAGAACTTGATCACTTTATATTCTATTATTTGTCTAATTCTTTTGTGTATGGATTTATACTTGTAGTATATTAATTATTTAAGTATGTTGATAATTGGATCTAAAGTGTAATTAGAAAATTGATGGCGATTCAGATGTAAGATATAACGCGTTATTTATAATTTATCGTTGTGAAAAATAACTCCAATAGAATATTCAATTGATTCTGAATAATTATATAGATTATATTTGAATATATTTACGACTCTAATTCTTAAATTCTTAATTGATGGTTGTAAAAATAAATAAAAAAACTCCCTATTATATTTTAATTTTTCTAATTCGGTTTTGTTACTAATGGAATTTGATTAAATTGAAAAGTGGAGGAATATTAAATTGGAATATAAAAAAAAAATTAGATGATGAATAAATGCAATAGATAAATATAATAATTTGTGATGTTGATAAAGTAAATTGAAATGATATAAATGATTAATGATAATAATAAAAGTTTATGACAAAATGAAAATATATTTGGTTGTCAAAATTTTATAAAAGAAAAGAAAGAAAAATTTAAAAAAAATTAAAAAAAAAAAAGTTTTAAAATTTTTAATTATTTTTATTTTTTAAATAAAAATTAAACGTTTTTTATTTTCTTTAACTCTTAATCATTAAACTATCAATCATTGACTATTAACTATTAACCACTAAATATATATTAGATGTACATACTTATTCTTAATTGAGATCTTAAGTAAGATATTCTATGTAAATTAATAACAATTGAATTTTAAGAAATAATAATAGATATAAATTAAGAATAGTAATAAGAATAGTAACTATTGTTGTTGTTATTGTTGGGTTGAGAATACTATCAATTTTTATGTAAGTAATATAGAATATTTACTAATTATTATTTTGTTATGATTAATTCATTATTATTATGATTATTATTATTATAATTTTAAAATCTATATAATAATTTATTATATAATAATAAGAATTATAAGAGACGGGGTAGGGTATCTTCAATTTAATAAACTGTCTATTACTAGTGAATCATATTAAAATTCTACTCTTGATGATTGATGTCAATGATATTCTATATACATACATTGTTAATGTATAGAATTATTTAAATGCATATTATGGTAAAGTTTTATTTATTTTCTATTCTATTTAATTAAAATGCTGGTTTTAAATTTATTTTTGCGTTAAATTCAAATAATTTATAATTCAATGAAACTGAAGTAGACTATCATTCAATTTTTCATCTTTAAAATTGAATAGATAAACTTAACAAACTACTTATTATTTCCTAATATTTTGTGAAAATTCAATAGTCTATCGATTGTAAGAATTGTTATTAGATCTTTATTCACTAAGTAAATCTTTGTCTTACATTTAGTTTTTGTGAGTGTTCCAAATATAAATTTATTTGTTTTACTTTTAATTATTATTTACGATAATATAATTATTATTTATTATTTATTATAGAGTATAAAGTGGTTACTGAATTTGAGTGAAAATAATATAATTAAACATGATTTAATATATAAGTGTAAGAAGTTTCTAGAGTATCTGTCAAAATTATATTTTTATAAATATAGTACTTACATGATCAAAATAATGAGATTGAAATAAAAGATTTGATCCCAATCGATTTAGTTTAATTAAGAAATTATTATAAACACGTTAAATGAAAATAAATTAAAGATATTAAAATAATTAAAAAATACAAAAAAAAAATAAAGGGAAATTAATTTAACCCTATTTTTTTTTATTGATTTTTTTTGTTATTATTAGTGGTAGTGTAAATTATGTCAATTTTGGAATTAATTACACTACTCATATATATATTTAGATCTTGTATAAAGTTCTATTTAGCGCGCGTAAAATATATTGTTAGTATATAAATATTTCAAATCAGTATAGTTAGGATCATTCGACCTATTTTGCAAACCAAATTGTAGAATTGAAGAGAGTAAAGACTATAGTAGAAGTATAACATAAATACTATTTCAGATTGTAGAAAAATGCAAAATGATACATGATCAATTAAAAAAATTATAAATATTTGAAACAAATATATCTTATTGCTCTATTAGTAGTATCACGAGAAGTAATTAATTATAATAAATGTCAGTTAAGTGTACGATTGTTCATTTACCCATTTATTTTTCTTTTATTCAAAAATTTGATTACTTTACTGTTCAATTGAACATAAGCTCAATTCAGCTTTCATAAGTTGTAAGTCAATTTACAATTAGATCAAATCAATCACTAATTTTAAACTTTTATTAACAAAATGAAAATCACATACAAACAATTTTGTGCCTTGCACAACCATTAATTATATTTTATTTATTTATTTATTTTGGTTGCAAAACATATCAAAATTCCCACTTTTTTATTTACAACCAATTCATTTCAACTTCAATTTAAATTCCAATCCAGACGAGTTTAAATTACCAAAATCTTAATCAATCAATTACTTTAATTAATAACAAATCTATAAACAAGATCTTTAAATCGTTTAATCAACCTTTAACTCAATCAACTTCAATTTTTTTGAAATGTCCTCAAATATTCAAGTTCAAGAAAATATTGAAAAAGATACTTCATTTGATTACCCATCACCAACCTCACCATCTGTTTCAAAAACCCAATCAAAAGAATCATTAATTGAAGTTAAAGCTCATCAACAACATAATTTTACAAAAATTGGTATTTTTAAACCTGCTTATTTTAGTAGAGCCATTTTTAAACAATTAGAAAATTTACAAATTTCTAAAACTCAATTTTTTAAAGAATTAAAAAAACAATCAGAATTAGAAAACCAAACTGAATTAGAAGATCAATGTAAAGATAAAACTGACTTATCATATAATTTACAATTTAGATATTTTACAGAATTTATTCATAATTTTAATCAAGTTACTGGTGTAACTAAAGAAAAAGACTTCCAAATTCAATATTTCACAGAATTTATTCATAATTTTAATCAAGTTATTGATGTAACTAAAGAAAAAGACCTCCAAATTCAATATTTCACAGAATTTATTCATAATTTTAATCAAGCTACTGATGTAACTAAAGAAGACGACTTCCAAATTCAATATTTCAGTGATTTTGTTCACTTTTTAGATCAACACATTACTGATTCAGCTACAGTTACTTCATCATCATCATCAGCAGCATCATTTTCAAATTTAAACAATTCTCCTCACAAAACAGATAAAGTTATTCAATTCATTCATAATCCAATAAAACCTAATCAAAAAAATTTAGGTAAATTAGAAAAATTTAAAAACTTCATTAAATATGGTACAACCAAAGGTAAAGAAACAGAAAATATCCCAAAACATGTTGAAAAATACGTTTTAAATAAAATAAAAATTGCAAAAACAACCAATAATAATATTGATATTTCATCAATTGCAGAAACATTAAAACAAGAACAACTAACTCAAGAAGAATTAGATTACTGCTTATACAAAATATATTCAAGTGGTTCCCACAAACATGCAAAATTTAAAAAGTCATTTAAGAAAAATAAAAATAAAAAGGAACCTCCAATTAAAGGATGTTTAAAGAACAAAATCAATTTACATTACAATTTAGAAAAGAAAAATTGTGAAGAATCAGATTCACAAACAATACTAAAATTCTTGACAGAAGTACTTAATTGGGAATATAAAAAATCAGATCCAACTAACAAAAAAAACATTGAAGATACTCAATTACAACAAGTTCAAAATTATTATGGTAACAATGTTGAAGTATATTTAGAACAAGAAACAATAAATAATAAAAATAGAAGAATTTTCAGAAATAAATTAAAAAAAGATTTATCAATATAAGTGGTATATATATTTTTCAAGTCTGGCCAACTTTGGGGAATAGATGTTATTATTTACTTATGGGATTCTGAAGATTTTTTATTGTTGTATAATTGTTTATATTGACTTTGCTTTTTTTTATTATTACAATTCTAATAAATATTTCAAAATTTTTAATTATTTCTATTGTACTTTCTCTGATAATCTTTTTGACATTCTTAAAATATCATATTCGAAAAGTACAAAGCATAATCAAAATCAAATTTTAAATGAAACGTTATATTAAATTTCAAGGTCAGTCACCGATGGTTGGTACTATTTTAACGTATTTCGAAATAAAATTGTAGTAAATTTTTTAATAACACAAACTATAAAGTTTTTGTTTATCTTTAGTCGCAGTCAGCTCTATTTCACATTCCTAAAATACAGACTGTTCCTGATTTCGGAAATATTTATTTGAATATGGTAAATTTTTTGATTCCAAGAATTCAATTGCAGTTTGTTTCATAGTATAAAAGTTTACACAAGATCAAAAAGATAAGAATTTTGAATTTCAGGGATAATAATTTTAAGGACACAATAATCAAGTTAGTATTGCCACCTTCATTTAATTGCAATTAACAAGCAATTGGTCAAGATGGATGAAAGTTTATCTTTTACAGAGTTAAATTTCACAGATTCAGACAATGAGAACAATATCACAACACCTATCAGTCCATCTACCACTTCAGAACATCTGGAAATAAATCAAAATTTAGCACAAAATCAAGATAAGGATTTACATACAAAATTAAATTCATCAAAATCTACGCCAAGTACTTCATCAGTCCCTTCAACTCCATTTACTGCCTCATCTTCAAAAGCTTCAGAGCCTGCTCCAACACAAACTAAGAATAATAATTTTTTAGAACTGACAAATTATGAACCAGAAGAATTCGTTAAAGGCATATTCACTTTTGCATTAGGCATACTTTTTTTAATAACATCATTAGGTTTATTGGATTTAAAAGATTTGAAACAAGAATATCAAGAATTTGTTAAAATTTTATTCTATTCATCATTATTTTTATTTTTCATCACTGGTACAATAGTATTTAGGTTACAGAAACACATTGGTGGGTTTTTTTATGTTTGCATTTTGATTGTGGCCCTTATTGAATTCCTCAAAATGGCTAATGTGACTTATTGGAATACTTCTTGGAAGAACACTAATTTTGCAACTAAGAACTGCAATTGTGGGTTCAAATATAGAGTCAAGCATGGCAGATAAATTAAAAAATCATGGAATTTTAATTAATAATTTGTATATCAATGATTTGATCTTCATTGTTATAGTGATAACACACTCTCATTAACGGGACAAAATTTACCTTTCGATATATTGGGTTCATGAATTTACAAAATCGCTTTGCCTTATGGAATCAATTGAAGGAAAAATACGAAACTACTTTGTTCTTTACGTAAGTTTAACTAATGATAATATAGGTTGTGAATGTATAGTTACAATTGTATGAATTTAACTTTATTTTTTATCGAAAACTATAAACAAATTCAAAGCTGACTTTGAAGTTTGAAAGCAGTATCGTGCAAAAAAAACGCTTAAAATGGGAAATGAGAAGTTGTCATAAATGAAGCTCGCTGAATACCGTTAAAAATCTAAATCAGATTAACAAATGGTTCTTAGACTAGCAATTTGGAATTTGCTACGAGCTTGATCACTATTCAATGAATGCTGAGGAGTTAAAGTAGGTTTTCTAACAATTTTGTTGTTCCCATGAGTTGATCCATGATATACGAAGTTCATCGCTGAGTGTGAGAGTCAATGTAGAAATTGACCATACGTACAATAGGAAAGAAAGGTTTTAAAATACATCAAAAAGTGACACCTTTTGAAATCTGTAATATACAAATATTTAAGGGGTAAGCTTATCCTTTCCTTGAAAACTTTTGTGAACTTGTCTGTGTAGAATGTATCAAAATTACAAAATAATGACATATATAGAATTACGTCTTGCCGCTGATTAACTCAATCCGATCAATTAATATCTTAAGGACGATGTGTTCAACATATTGTCTTAATTCCTCAAAGCCAGGCTCACCAGGCTCATACCAAACTTCATCTACTGTTCCTTTACGGTCATCAGGACTGTCTTTGTCATTAACAACCGACGCTAGTACAAGCAGCAGTTGTACTTCAAAAATTGTGAAAGAAGATCAGAAAATGTATAATATTTTAGCAACAATTCGCTTACCTATGGACAAGAAAAAGAATTTGGTAAAGTATGTTGTTCTTCTGATGTTGAATATGATTCAAGTGTATCTATTTTGTGGATTTGGATCTCCTCGTGAGCCATTTTTAGCCATAATTTGCATCAACTACCTATTCATGGCCTGGAATTATTTGGTGTTCAAATGCTTGGAAAAGGCTTTTCTGGTAAAGCCCGAATCTGAATTTATTATTAGAGATGAGTCAAAAAAGGGAGTGGTCATTGTCAAAAATCCTTAAATTCTCGGGGTATAGAAGTGATTTGAAAAACTCTAATATTCCACGATAAATTCAAAAATAATTTTGGAATTTGATTGAAAGTTCATTTTAGGTTGAAGTTTTAAGTTGCAAAAGCTGAAATGAATTTGAAACGAAAAAAGATATACAAAATTTGAGTATACGAATAAGTGAACTAATATATAAAGTTTTTAATCAAAAACAAAATCATTTCTCACGCTATTTACTACGAGCGTTGTTTCCACGAACAAAGCCAATCTATCTCTTTCACTTTCTTCATCTCCGTATATATTATTTCAATTATTTTGAGCAGTTCATCGATTATTTTAAATGTTTAGATAAAAGTTTTAGATAAATCTTTGAAACGGAATCTCCAGCGGAACAGAGTAAATTAGATAAAGAAAAGTAAACATAAACTTTTTTATAAAATCAATTAGATTTCCCCATACTTTTCTTGATAAAAAACTAAACATACTATACAACATTTTTAAATATTCCAAACTGTCAACTGATCAAATCATGCCAACATCAACGGCTTCACCTACCCCAAAAGCTATAGATTCAATACAATATACATTATTCTATGGAACATTTATTCATACCCCAGATTTATCAAACCTTGATATTAAGTTGAACACATTTGTTGGAGTTGATTCAAACGGAGAAATAGACTTTATTTATAAAAATGATATAAAGGATGTAACAAGCGAAGAAGATTTAAAACAAATTTTCATAAATGAGAGAAACGAATCAAAGAGTAGCAAGATTGATACTAAAGATATCAAATTCATAAATCATTCAAAAGACTTTACTAAATTTTTCTTCCCAGGTTTTGTTGATACTCACATTCATGCATCACAATATCCAAACATTGGGGTAGGTTTAGGAGTGCCATTATTGGATTGGTTAAAAGAATATACATACCCAGTAGAAAATGAATTTCAATCACCAACAACTAAAATAGAATTTGCAAAATCAATATATTCAAAAGTCATCAAGAGAACATTACAAAATGGTACAACATGTGCATCATATTTCACAACTATTGATTTGGATACAACAAAATTATTTGCTGAGTTATTATTACAATATGGTCAAAGAGGATTTGTTGGTAAGGTTTGTATGGATCACAATGATGTGTATGAAGAATATCAAGAATCCGAACAAGATTGTATTAAATCAATGACTGATTTGATATCATATTGTGATAAATTAAATCCTAAAAATGAAAATTTAATAAAACCTATAGTAACTCCAAGATTTGCACCTGTTTGTTCACCAGATTTATTGAATACTTTAGGTTCAATGAGTGAAAAATATAATTTACCTATTCAAACTCATATAAGTGAAAATTTAGAAGAAATAAAACTAGTCAAAAAATTATTTCCAAATTGTGATGGTTACGCAGCAGTTTATAATGAATCAGGATTATTGAATAATAAAACAATTTTAGCTCATGCAGTACATTTAACAAACGAGGAATCAAAATTAATATCAGAGAAGCAATGTTCTATATCTCATTGTCCTACATCAAATACTTTTATATCAAGTGGTGAAGCTCCAATACATGATTATTTACATAAATATAAGATAAATGTTTCATTAGGAACTGATGTAAGTGGGGGATTTGATTCGAATATTTTACAGATGATAAAATCCTCAATTTTAGTAAGTCATCATTTATCAATGAAAAACCCTACAAATAAAGAGGACATAAGATTAAATTTATCAAATGCTTTGTATATGTCAACAATGGGTGGTGCAAAAGCAGTTGGTTTACAAGATAAAATAGGATCATTTAAAGTTGGTAAAAAATTCGATGCTCAATTAATTGATTTATCAAGTTCTGGTTCAAATATTGATATATTTGATTGGCATTTACCAAATGATACCAAAGAAGAAGACAATTTAAAGAAAATTAATGATTTATTGGGGAAATGGATTTTCAGTGGTGATGATCGTAATACTATAAAAGTTTGGTGTAATGGGAGGTTGGTTATTGATAAAGAATGAGGTATTCAAATACACAATTCTAGAGTTTTTTTTATTATAAATATATTTTGTAGAACTTAATGGCATATTAGTTCAAACATGAAACTCTAAAAACTTTAAGTGGGACATAATGTAGTTCCAATAAGTAAAACAATAACTACAAGCAACCCAAAATAGTTAAATCTCAAAAATCTTACCGCTCCTAAAATAATATAAACCCTGAAATAAAACCACCATTGAAAGTTAATAATGATTCGATAAGAAATTTATCAAAATAGTTAGAAAATCACCTTCGTCAGGAGCTATGAGTTTGATGTAACAAATGAAGTGAAAACACCCAAACAAATCAAAAACAACCTTATTAAACTGATGTTAGTATTCAATTATTTTGAAAGCAAAAATCTCTAATAGTGAGTGAATTAATGAAATTAGTATCATAGCTTCATGACCGTAATGTAAGCATTTAAATGCTTTGTAGTGAAATTAATATTTTGTGTCGAATCACTTTTGTATATTTTGAGACAATCAATATTAATTTTATTTTTTTTTGCAACCAAAAAATTGTCATATCAAAATAATTTGCAACTAATTTTTTTTACTAAATATAGATCGATTTCCTGATATTTAAAAAACTTTTTTTGAATTACATTCTTTTCTACTTTAAATTCATAAGCAAACTATAACAACATATATTCAATTCAATATAATATATCAACAATCTTATTTGGCTTACTATATGAAATGCTAATATACATAATTATATTAACTAATTCAAATTTATAAATTATAAAAAAAATTACTAACTGCCACTTTTTAGTCCAGATGCGTACTGATTTCAATACATTATGAACATAATTAATGCAAGCCAAGTAGGATTTGGAGTCAGAGATACAATAAATTTTGTTTTGACTGCTGCAAGTTTCAGACCAATGAGATTTACCACACTGTAAAACCCAACTGTCCTAACTTTTGTTAGATTTTATTTTGGTAAATTGCAGGTATCCGCTATTTGCTAATTATCAAAGTGGTTAATTTGGTGTTCTACGTGTAGAGGCACCTTAATTTAATTCATCAGGTATACTACTAACATCAATATTCTAGTGATCATCAAATTAAGCAGAAAAAAGTATGGATAAAAGTAGAAGAATATTTGATGTACAACATTGAACACAATAGTGGGTACAGGATGGATTTCATTATATTTATTACTAACTGTAAAAATTATAGGCATCAAATTAATCATGCGTTGCTAGATTAATATTTGGAATTTATTTAAAATTGGTCAAACACAATTTAAGCATTGGACTTTGTGGTTTGATGAGTTTGATTGATTTTGGAGCTTCATGTGGTCTTGATGAAATAAAAAGATCTTATTTATTCTGCCTACTTGCTAGCATTTAATAGTGTTCATAATTGATAATCAGTAAAAAGGAATTAAGTTAGAATTTGGATTTATATAGTTGATTGTTTAGTTTGATTACATAGTTAAATAGCTTGATAAATTTGTATAATTTAGAATTGTTTGGGGTATGTATGAATCACTAACTTTATATCGAGTCACCATTATAATTAGATAATTGCTCAAAAAATTTGTAAACATCAATTACAAATTTAGCGTTGACCAGTTTAATTAAATGTATTAAAACTTTTTTGCAACAGCTACAAGTGAAAGTGATAGGAAAATTAATGAGCTTACAAAGTAAAAACATGCTATTGAACTAAAAAATGAGAACCATTTTATACTAGACTATCTATACCGAATATAATTTTTTATCATAAATGGAACCAATGTGAATAGAATAAAAGAAAACTGCAAAAGAACTTGAAATTGGCGAAATCAGCTTGTGAACAAAAGAATTGAACTAATATAATAAAGAGATTGATAACCGTTATAAAATTTTTATAAATAAAAAGTAACGAAATTTGAAAGCAACTTGAACCTAAATAAAGCACCAATAAATGATATTAAACCAGCTAATAATGAGAATCTTAATCCAGAACCTGAACCTTCATGAACGAAAATAACTCCTGATTCGTGTGATTCATTTACAGTTGATCCTGAATTTGATTCAGCAGCAACAGTTGGTGCTGGTGTCCAAGACACATATGAAGTATCTCCAATAGCAGATTTGGTAACAACTGATCAACCAGTTGTAAAAGTATGAACTTCACCACCTGCAGCTGTTGGTTCAGTAATTGTAGTTGGGACTTCAGTAGAACAATATGTAGTATATGTTTTTGCTCCTTTAGTAACAATATTATAACCAGTTGTATATATATGAACAATACCACCTTCAGGTGATTCAATAATGGTAGTTGGAACACTCAATGGGAAATAAGTGGTGTAGATTGTTTTTAATTCTAAAAAATATTTATAGCCTGAAGTATAAACGTATGTTGAGCCTTCTGAAACACTAGTACCACAACTTATTTCATATTCACTTGATAATGGACAATAAGTTGTATATGTTGTAAAATCATTTGTCATTGTTGTTACACAAATAGTAAAAATTGAGATTGGAGTACAACGACCTTGAGAACATGACGTAATTGTAACGACCGTTTTTAATTTGATGCAGCCTCAATGGTTTCTTTTTCAGGGCAATAAATTGTATAAGTAGTATCTGCTTCAGTACTTGTGGTTAATCCTGTAACAAGAGTTGTAGCAGCTGAACAGTGACCTTCATTACATGATGTGATTGTGAGTGTTTTTTCTTTTGGACTTGAACCTGTTCCATAACCTGTTCCATTACCTGTTCCATTACCTGCTCCAACTTCTGCTTCATCAACCGTCTTTTAGTTCTTCATAACTAGTAAGCTTTGTAAATTATACTTTATCAGAATCAAATATAAATTATTAATTGAGGAATATACCATACTATTAAACTTAAAATTATGAAAGTTTATGTATCAAAACCTTGTAAATTTGTTTAGTGAAATTCACTATTGACATAGTACATAAAGACATCATTAGTTAGATGGGAAAAGTAAAGTTGAGGCAATCAGAAGAAAAATAACACCAAGTAATCCAAATCCAATAAATTTTAAAAATTGTCTTTCTCCAAATATAATATGAACTCTGAAGATAATACATCCACCAACGAAAACTAAAAATAACCCTAGAAACATTCCTAGTATACCACTAAACATCAATGGCTTTTTCAAATCAATAGAAGTGCCAAGAAATAACATTGAAACAAATAGTAACGCAAGTCCTACTAACATACAAAATATAATCTTTCCAGCATCTGGTCCACATTCATCACCTTTTTTCTGTTTTTTTTGATCCTCAAGATCTTGCTCTACTTGTGTTGGATTATTCTCTTCTATATTATTCATTTCAATTGAATTTGGTGGGAAAGGTGGTGGTGGGGTTGCATAATATGGATCTGGTTCATTAATGTTTTGATTTTCATTTATTAAATTTTCGTCATTTGTATGTGGATTTGAGTGATTTATCGGTTTATAATCTGTCATTTTTGAATCTTGACTAATAAATTGTACAGTTGATATTATTTTCAATAAGTAACTGAAACAAAATCTAGGAAAGGGACTTTCAATATTTTGGATCAAATTCGCTAAATTTGCGTTAATAAAGTTTTAGTCATTTTAGGGGGCTGTTTAACTATGAGATTTTTGAGCCGTATCTAAATGTTGTAACAATGAATGATCATAAAAAGGTTTTTTACCCGGCTCATTGTTCTTGGCTTGTACAATGGAGAACATGTCATCACGAACAAGGATGTTTCTTATTTATACGATCATTTAATACAATTATAAAAACTAGATTGGTCATTCATTTATGCTATTCTGGTCTATAAATCTATATTGCTGTATCAGCGTAGAACGTTCATCTATGCATTTTAGAATTCTATCAAATATCATAGTAAAGAATAAGTTATAATCATTGTAACAATCAGGATAATAACAGTACCCACCAAACCAAGTCCAACAAATTTGAGAAATTTTTCTTGACCATAAACAGTGTGAACATCAAATACAATACAACCAGCAACAAATATTAAAAATACACTTAAGAATAAACCTATTATACCTGATATTTTAACTAATTTAGTATCTCCTGCTGTAATAAGAATACTAGAAATAAATAAAAGGGCAAGACCTACTCCCATACAAAATCCAACTCTACACATATCTGGAGTACATTCTCCTGGACGTGAAGTATTTCGGTCTTGCTTATCTTGTTGTGCTTGGGATGATGTGTTCTCATTCATGTTACCTAATTCAATATTTGGTGGAAAAGGTGGTGGTGGAGTAGCAAAATATGGATCGGAATCATTGATGTTATTATTATTATTGGTGAAAAGGTCGTCATCATTTATTTGAGGTTTTGAATGATTGATAGGTTTATAATCTGTCATATTTGAAAATTGTAGTTATATAAAGTGAGCCGAGTGAAACTTAAGTAAATTGATTAGAAGTTATGGAATAAATAAATTAATTCAAATTAATTATAAAAAATGAAATTATAAAAATGTGTCAAAATATCTCGTAAATTTTATTTTCTTAGCATCGAAAATCGTTGAGATTTTAGGGGGTTATTTATATAATTATTTATTATTAATTTGAGCCGTAGATAAAAAATAAATGCACCAAAATGACTATAATGGTTATGGTTCAAAACCAATACGTCATTGGGCAATATTTAAAAAAGCCATGTTATTCATGATATTAATTACAAAAAAATCAGGTGCTCCCACTAGTTTGTCTAGTAGTCTTCTCTCTTATTTCTTTCTCAAAACCATCTACTAAAGCATTTTTAACTCCTGTGTTATTCATTAATTAAACCTTTTTTAAAGTGGCTATGACCAATAAACAAAAAGCAGCCAAAAAAACGGCCCCGACAAGTTTATGAAACCAATTTTCACCGTATGATAAATAGCATTAACTTCAAATGTGAACAAAACATGAAACAAATACAAGCCAATCTGTAATGATTGTTTTCCACTACTATCTATAAACTTATCGGATACAAAAATGAAAAGTAAAGAATTCCCTAAAAAATCAGTGATATGAACTCGCATGAAAAAAGTTTATGCACCTTAGTTTTTTATCTTCTTTTCTCTAAAGAATCATGATAAAATTTTGGTTCTGAATCTCTTCGTTCTTGATAAGTAGGGTGTTTGTGGTAAGAACGTTAGTTTCGTTGAGGGCCAATAACTTGTTGGATTTGTTTGGTGATGGAGGTACTTCGCTAGGTTCTCCGATTCTGGACTTATTCCGTGGCAATGGTGGTGGTGTCTTAGAGGATTTCGTTTCTTCACTGCTTGTTAATGTCAATCTGATGTAATATCCAAACTCTTGGTTCTTATCCCTTTTTAATAAAACACTAGTCTGCAACCCACAAGGCATTTCTCAAAAATGCAAGTCAGTATTGATAATTAATATATGGATTTTATACAGAATACATTATTTACATCTTTATGCTAATCTTTGCTAAAAAATGAAACTCAGAATAAGTCTGAACAAGTATTGTAAATTGAGACTTGTTATTAAAAAAAAAAAACCATTAATTGTTGATAAAGTATGAAGAATTTTACGCTTTTTGCTTCAAATCTGGTCCAATTAATACCTAATTGACGCTAGTATCCTATAAACTCGACATTGAGCTACGAGAGTTATGATATGAATTTTTTCTGAAGAATATACATTAATCCTATTAGTCTTTTTAGTCTAGACGCTCCATTTTGATTGTCAAATGAGAAAGTATACTCATGCATGAATGTTATCCAAACCTGCATATTATCAAATCTAAAACTATAAGTGTATAATTATTAAGTTTTTTTCAAATTGTCAATCATTAAAATTTGCAACAAGACAAGGCCAACCAGAAAAATCATAAAAACCAAAAACACCAACCCCATATACTTTAAGAATATTCTGGGACCAACTATAATATCAACCTCAAAAACAACAAGACAACATATAAATAAAATATAAATACTCATCAGTAATGGTAAAACTCCACAGATATTAGTTATATTATCTTCAGCAATTAGAGTTAAACATAAGCCAATAAGTAAAAATGCTAAACCAATCACTATACAACTGATAATTTTTCCAGTACTTTTTTTATTATTGACGTAAACAGTTTTGGTCTCATCTACTTTGTTGATTTGTTCTTGAATTTTATTTTCTCGAGATTCACTAAAGTTTGTAGAATGTGACTGAGAAGTTTCACTTTTGTTTCCAATTTCAAGCTTTTCAAGTTTAAGTTTGACTGGAGGAAACGGTGGCGGTGGTGAATCTATAATCGATTTTGCCTGAAATTCATTGCTAAGGTTCGAATCAAATTGATCGTCAACTATATGCTCTTCCGCCATTTGAGTATTAAATGTACTTAAAGTTGAAATTTCAACCAGCTTTTTGATTACCTCAGAAACAAATTAATGCTGAGAAATCTCCTTCTATATATTCACCGAAAGTGTTAATGGGATCTATAGAATCTGATCAAATTTTAAGCAGCTATAGCAAGATACAACTTATTGTCAGAAACATGTTCATGAAGATCGGAAGTACTAAAATATTTGTTATGTTCAAGTCATGATACTCTTAAGAGTAAATCTTTTGTCCCATGAATTGATCATATTTCTAAAGAAATATATTTTAAAGCAACTAACATGATAGTCTGTTATAGTCAACGTACGAATTTTATTACCCAAAAACCTGCATATAAATGGATTTGAAATCCAAGAAAACGAATTAACAACAGAGTCTTGAGGTTTCCTTATTTTTTGTATTAGGACTTTATAAAATAAATTTGACTCAATTGTGGAGTAGTTCCTGATTAATTATTATATAATTAGTGATTTGAGAAATTGTAGATAATGTAACTTTGACAACGGTTCTGAACTAGAAGCTTTAGCTATTGATAATATAAGCAGTTGAGTAAACCTCTAATATGGTCCAAAACTTGAATCTTTTGTTCATAATAAACTTAGTCAACAACAAAACAATAGCACTAAAATAAGGAAAACCAGTGTTCCTACAACACTTAAAAATACTAAGCCAATAAATCTCAAAAACCATTTTTTACCATATATTAAATCAACATCAAATAGAATAGCAAATGAAACAAACAAAAAATATAAACTTATCATGAAAGGTAAACTTCCACATATTTTATTAGTTTTGGATTCGGAATCGAATAATGAATAAAGGGCTAAAATGAAAAAACTCACTCCAAGAACTGTACAATATACTATTTTATTCATTTCATTTCTAGGTCTTGATCGAGAACTTGTAGTTAAGAATGATGATTGTGATGAAGTTGTTGATGTTTCTGCACTAGGACTTTTATTCAGTCTCAACTTTCTTGCTTGGAAAGATTGTAGTGATGGTGAAGGGGATCCAGCAAATGAAAGTGTATCATCATCATCACTGTTTACAAATAAATCATCTTCACGACTGACCATATTATTGACTCTTCTCATTCATCTATTTACACCAACTTTTTGCAGTCAATTCAATATCCTCGTACGACTACAAAAAATTTGATGATGTAAGGGGGTTATTATATAGAAATTAAAAGATTTCTTCTTATCTTGGAATTTACTAAAAACTATCACATGAAAACTAATAATTGTGAGATTCTATGAGTGTCACCACATCTTATGTTAATTATGATTATTTTAATGTATAATATGATATTGCCTCAACTTCTCATTGTTCATTAGTCTGTCTAAAACTGTCATTTAGTTCGTAAATTGCGAATTTTGAATCTGCTCTATATTTAAGATCTAATGTTGAGAAATTCTAGTGTCAATCAAATAGTAAACGAAATTTAATGCTTTTATATTTTTTTATAAATAAACTATATAAAATGAAAATGAAACGAACGAAGTATTAGTCAAAGTAAGCAAAAGATCAACGAGTAACTTCTTTTCTTCAACTTTTTGTTAAATAATGCCTTTTAGTTATCTATAACTTTAACCTATTTATAACAAAGCAGCACCAACTAAACCAATCAAAGCACCTAATCCAATATTATTGTTTGAACCTGAACCTTCAGCAATAGTTTGAGAGACTGATGGAACAGCAGCACTGGTTTCTTGAGCTGCAACTGATGAGGTTTCAATAGTTGATGATTCAGCAGCTACTGATGAACCTGAAGCTGAACCTGAACCTGATTCTGATGATTCAACAACTGATGAAGAAGCAACTTCTTCTGATGAAGAAGATGGAGCTGGAGCTGATGAACTTGGAGCAGCTGATGATGATTCTAAACCTGATGATGGAGCAGCTGATGAAGATTCTGAAATTGCTGATGATGATGAAGCAGCAACTGATGAAGAAGCTGAAGCACTTGAAGAAGCACTTGAAGAAGCACTTGAAGAAGCACTTGATGAAGAAGCACTTGATGATGATGATTGTTGACTGTAACCAGAACAAGAAGAATCAAAAGCCTTTTTAGCAGAATCAGCATCACCATTTGGACAAATTGAATCTAAACAAGATTTAATATCATTTGATTTATTTGAACAAATATAACTTAAATCATTTAATCCTGAACTTGAATCG
This sequence comes from Lodderomyces jiufengensis, assembly GCF_024610255.1. NCBI lineage: Eukaryota > Fungi > Ascomycota > Pichiomycetes > Serinales > Debaryomycetaceae > Lodderomyces > Lodderomyces jiufengensis. The sequence goes on along the minus strand of NW_026261569.1, from coordinate 202,111 downwards.
TCTGATTTTTCAACTTGAGCAACACAAGCTAAAAGACATGCTGGTGGTGTAGCAACAATTAATGTTGATAATGATGTGATTAAAGTAACGAATGTAATTTTATTGAATGAAGCCATTTTTATATTTAGTGGTTGTTGTCGGATCTGAAATTGAAAATTTTTCGGGTGAAGTAGTAAGTAAGTTAAGATCTATAAATAAACGATTGTAAATATAAAACCTTAAGTTGGTGTTGGGTATCAATTAATAAAATGATAAAAACGAATGATTGATTATAACAAATATAGTTTTCAATAATAACAAATGAAAAAAGAACTATTAAAATATAATAAAAAAAAATTATTATTACTTGTTGATAAAATTATTTTATTTAGTGAGAAAGAAAATTATCATACAATAAAACACTATAAAAATAATAATAATAAACAAAAACAAATAATATTCTTTTGGCTGTGAGAGAATTCTAAAAATGGAAATAATTTTTATTATATGTATACATGAAAACAACAAATTAAATAAATAATACTTCAACTTTTTTGCAAGGTACACAAGAATTAACAAATGTTATATTCACTGATTATTCAACTATATATCATTAACCATACTACTTAACAATTGATAATCAGTCGATAGTTAACTAATACAAAATTTCAACGACAAAGTTGAGATTAAAAATTGAGCATATTTACACTACGGCGGCTCAAGCTTATATACAGTACAAAAGATCTTTCCGTTTAGATCTAGAACAAATTTTTAGATTAGTTCCACTTTTTGTGTCAAATTAAAGCTTATTTTGTAAAGGGTTCGTATTTGATCAAATAGGGATTGAATAATTATAGAGTTAATAAGACCTAATAATTTAATTCAGTTCATTAAATTTACAAGATAGTTACAGGATGGAAGATAATACGAAAATTGAAAACCATATAATTAACTTTGTGAAAAATATCTAACTCTAACAAACACTGAAAAACTGAAAAACTAAAAAACTGCAAAATCAAAAAAACCAAAGCCAAAACTAAAACTATCAAAACCGTCATCATAACTCATTAAAAAATATTCCTTTACAATCTAACTTTAGAAACCAAATTTTTCCCCTTGTACAACAATCTTAACTCAAATAAATCAATCATCAAGTTCAACTCACTAATAAGATCAATTTGTAGTTCCTTATTCAAATTCTTTTTAAGTAAATCCATTGAAGCTCCGTAATATATCTTTATTGGAATCCTAGGTGATGTATAGAATCCAGGAGGGATGATTAAATACTCTGTTTTTGCTAAGTACCCAAGTATTATATCATCGTACTTTGCAATTGAACTTAATATGTTTAATTTAAGTTCTGTGTTTATTAGTGGGTTGTAGATTTTAACTTCAATTTCTGATGTTATGATGTGAATCGTTACGTCTAGTATGAATATCTTTAAATCTTTTGTTGATACTTCATTCTGTGCTGGTTTATACTCAGGAATATTGAATGTTATGTTTGGTATTGTTAAATTGGGTATTGTAATTTCTCTTAGGAATAAATCTAATCCTATGTTGTTTGTAACTGAATTTGAACCAATATTTACTAATTGACTTGTTGTAGTTGATGAATTCGAACTTATGAAATTACTTATAAAATCTTGTAATATTTGTTTTTCTGAGGGTTTTGAATATTCTAATTTGACGTTTGCAATTATATCAGTTCTTTCATCTTTTGGTAAAAATAGCTCTTTAAAATTTAATGATCCAACTTTGGTTTGATTTACATTTAACCCAATGCTAATTTCTTGTTGATTGTATTTAGGTATTTCTAATGATAAATTTAATGGATTGTATATGGATAATTCTACTAAAAATTCAATACTATTTGGTGTTGATTCAAATAAGTATACTTCATTTATGGTTATATTTAATTGTGATAAAAATAAATCATTCACCAAATTTAAATCATTAGCTAAATTTGCGAATTTTGAAGGTAATTTAATCTGTGAAATATCCAAATGTTTTATGGTGGTTCTATTGACTAAAGGCAACAGTAAATCAATATCAGTCAAACTAACATTCAAATAGATATCTTCATTGATCAAAAACTCATAATCGTTGTCATTAATGAATTTATTGACTGCTTTTCCTATATAACTTGGATTAATAAGATCAACATCTAAATCAGATGAGTTCACATCAACATTTAATGACTCTTCTAATTGATTCACAGATGAATAAACAAATTCTTTAGATTTAGCACTCAATAACAAATTATTTTTCCATCCAACGTTAAAATTCAATTTAAACTTGTATAAATCAACAACAAATGGTGATGGAATTGAAAATTGAAAAGTTGAATTATTATTAATGACAGTTGATAATATTTTACTTAATGTTTTATTATCTTTGGTTTCATTATTCATGATGATATCTGTTGAATTTGATTCCACACTGTTCAAAGGGATCTTGATTTTAGGTAATTTTATTGAAAGTTCAATTGGTGGTAAGCTTTTCAAACTATTTAATATCCAATCTAAATTAGTGGTGGTTTGATAATCACTTAAATGTATTGCAAAATGTATTGGACTTTCATTCAAGTAATTTTGTACCAACTGGTTAATTGGACTTACGTGGTTGATGCAATCTTCCATTAGACAACTTGGAACGTCTGTAATCTGACCAATTACATGTACGTTTGTTAATTCGTGAGGTGATAATTTTGTTGGTAATGTTTTCCATTTCCCCACTTTTACTAATTCTTCATTACAATCTTTAAATAAAAGATCCCATTCTATTGTACTTAAATCTAATGTTAGTCCATAATCATTAGATACTTGTAAATTCACACTTAAATCAATAACATTCGGATGATCAGAAGTTATATCAACTTTCTTAATTTCAAGAACCAGTGGTAGTAATTTAAAATCCTTTTTATTAACACTTACAAAATCACTAATTTCAATATCATATATATTAAATTTCACAAATTTCAAAGCTTGAATTTGTGATTGATTTGAATGAATCTTCACGTCCATGTTTATTTCATCCCCATCTAATTTATAATAATACTTCAAAAATTCAAAAAATTGAGTTTCTCCTAATGAACAATCACTTGAAAAATTCAAAGATGTGGTATGTGCTTGTCTTATATCTACTTCTATTGGTGGTGGGATAGTATCTAACAAGTACAAGAATGGACTATCAACATCAATTAATCTCACATGTATCTGTACTGGCTTAATCAGCGTTATAGTTATTCCACCAATTAAAAAAGACCCCAATTTCAATATTGATTTTTGTACAAAATTGTTCTCTATTTTATTATAATCTATAGTTATTGAGCCTTGAACATTTATATTTACACCTTGTCTAGTTAAATTTTCAAAAGTTGTATTGTAAATCTCTATATTTATTGAATCATTAATTGAATTCTCTATATTATTTAGTGTAAGATAAATAGTGGACACGAGCAAAATTAAAAATAAAATCAAAACATGAACCCAATTTGGTTTGAATATACTTCGTAAAATTGAATAGTGGGGTATTTCTGTCTTACTTAATAATGGGGTTAACTCATTTGCTTCATTGTTGTGGTGGTTCTCTTGTGCCTCTAAATCATCTGTTGTATGAGTTTGTTGATTGGGTATTGCTTCTTCCTGTTCAGTATGTTCCTGTTCAGTATGTTCCTGTTCTTCTTGATTATTATTTAATAATGGACTGCTCTCATTTAAATTACCTGTTGTAGTAGTGTCATTATTAGTATCATCATTTGATTGTTGATGAGTTGATTGAGTATTTCCCATCTCTTACTTCACATAATACTTGAATACTTCTTATCAATTTTGATGAATTTTTATTATTGAAGTTAAACTTTAAATTTGGTTGTAATTAATTAAAAGTGAAGAGAGATAAAAAATGTAGAATATATTAAAATAAATTTCTAGATAGTTAAATTTTTAGGGGGTTAAACCTTGTTGATTTGATTTATGCCAAAAAATTTATAAATTTCACCATAGTGTTTTGGCTTTGAAAAAATGTATATATTATAAGAAATTAATGATATAATTTTAAAGCTAAACCAAGCTAGTACAGGAATTGAAAAAAAAAAAAAACTCTTGATTCAATTAAAAAGTAAAACTCAGGAACATATCGTAGGTAGTTTGTATAAATTAAAGAGCAATTGAATTATTACAAAAATTGAAGCAAATTTATGGTAATTATTGAAAAAAAATAAAAGTTATACATTTGTAATTGTGTAAAATAACGTTTGAATCAAATACTTGGTTTTATTTGTAGGTAAAAGCTGTAGCACAAATAACGTGTTTCAAAATAAATCCCTTGATTTAACACATTATTATATACTTTAGTTCTTCATTTGATAATTTTGTTGATTTAACACATTCCCATTCATCCATAATTACTTAATAGTTGAACTCTTCGATTAATGATTCTATGAATTTATTAACATATTTTTTTTTGTGTTGATGCTTTAACAGCTACGTGAAATAGACCTTCACTTGATGTTAGAGAAAGAGATGAAAAATCTATTGAAGTTGGTAAAATTTTATCAAAATAATTTAATTTGAATTTACATAATTTTTACAAATTTCATAGTGTTTATCCTTATTACTCGAATATAAAATAAAAATTTCAATGATTATGAAGGGTCCAAATGTAAATAATATTTAATACTCTTTATTTTGTAAATCTATCTTTGTTCTTTTAATTTGTAAATGTAAAAAAATTTAGATACAGCTTTTCAAATCTTACATAAAAATTTTGCAGCCAGCCATTCTTCACTAGAATTGTTTACTTTTTTCTCATAATATAAATTAAATTCAGCATAACAAATTTCAATTATTAAATAAAAAATATAAAAACAAGAGAAAAAAACCGATACTTCAATTTTAAATTTTTAATTTTTTTTTAAGTTTTAGATTGTTTTATGAAAATTAAACAAAAAACAAGTGAATACTTCGAACAACCTTTCTGGTCTTTTTTATAATTTGGATTTTTTTGGTTTTTTAAATTCCTTTAATGAAATTCAAACAATAAATAAGATAATACTTGAAAAACAATTGTTTGAATAAATCGAAGTGAGTAATTTTCAACTTGCTCAGTTTCGTCTTGAATGAAAGTTCAATGTATAACTTTTTGAATTTAGGACTTCAAGAGTTTCTCTAAATTTGAAAGTACTCACAATTTTGATTAAAGTAGACTCAGAGACACGTATGGAGTTGCTTTTATACAGAATTAATTTTAATGTATAATTGTATGAATTGTATTTTATTGAATACTAAAATTTGTAAACTATCTCAGTTCTAAATAACAAGTTCCTACAGTTATTGTAGAGTTTTAAAACCGTCGTGAGCCAGATAATACAACGGGACCTTACTACGAGGCTTGAGAAAGTTATTTTAAATAGACGATCAATTGATGTTAAAGAAAGGAATGAAAAATCTATTAAAGCTGTTCAACTTTTTTTGTATTTTATTATTTTGACTCTTCTCATTCAAGATAAGCTATCAACTCCATAATAATAGTAGTTGTAGCTGCTGTAGTTGTAGTGTAGTTGTTATATATTGGTTCGTGAGTCGTTTTAACTAAGCCAGCTCTTTGAAGCCTTATATCAAATAATAATCCTCCATCTTCAAGGGATACCTAATTCAATAAGCCTAGTTTGTGATCAGCTTGAATTAACCTACCAATAGTGTCTAAAAATGAAGTTTCAAATCGTAACCTGAATTTGACTATATCAAGTTTTGAACAAATAGGCTTGCAAATCGACATTATAACATCCATACGGCCATCCAATTTCCTCATTGTAAAAATAGCTGAAAATTTTACAAGACACTTAATCATCCAATTTCATTAAATCTTAAATTATCCCGTGCTTGCAATTATAACTCTTGAGTAGCTCCAATAAATTTTCAATTAATGACTTAAGCAAATGCAACAATAAAAAATGATGCTGTTACATAATTACAATAGCGGAAAATTTAGAATTTGATTCATCTTGTTATTGACTTGTATCTCTGATACTGATATTTGGCGATTTCGGTTGCTTCTGCTGTTGTTGCTTTTGAGTTAATAATTTGATCATCTTTTTCAACTTGTGGACTTAATTGTTGGTAAAATGGTGAAGATCTGGAAGATTTACTATAGATCTACTAGATAACTGTTGAGAATTATCATCTAATGGTCAAATATTATGTTACTCGAATGGTTATGATGAACTTGAAATATATTCTTCTCAAATTGAAGGAGTTATCGAAGCAGCATTAATCATCAATTTTCATATATCAGCATTTGAAGTTGCAACAGTTTCTAATTAATTTTGTTGATCCAATCCTCATCAATAAATTCTCCATTTGTTTTGAGTATTTTATACTTCCATTTAGCATCTCCAATGTATATTTCCCTTTTTACACGAACCTCAACTATTCGTCCCATTTTAAACATTGACGTCTTGTTTGAATTATTTAAAATTGAATTGTGGCTGCTTGTACGTCCACCGTCCCGATAAGAACTCAATCAAACTGCTATTCCATTCCAGTTTTACCCATCTTAGATTTATTATATTTAGTTGATTTTGAAAGTTGGGTGGTTGTAAAAGTAAGAATGCTGTTTTAGCATTGAATTTAGGTTAAATCAATACAAAGACTAATCTTGACAAAACATGTCGTGAATCTTCGACTCACGTCACGACTTCATAAAATTATATAGTATTATTTACTAAACATGTTAATACTACTTCTACCTGAAAAGGTTTTAGATAATACAATCTATTGATATCAAAAAGATAGAGATGTAGTTCAAAGTTTTTTTCAACACCAAATAAAAACTGATTGTTGGCTTGAACTTACTGTTAACTAGAACTTACTTTTAACTTGCCATTTTCAATACATTATTTGGTTTGTTTCACTTCATTACTATCAAAACAAACCAAAGTAATTTACTTTGTTTGACTCTTATGAGTTTGATGTACAATTTTTTTTTCATGCACTATTTAGTATGTAAGACTTTTGACTTGCATAAAGTTTCAGACTCTATAAATTTTATTAAAAAGTGAAACAATTCAAGTTAAAAGAGAGACATTAATGAAATAATATAAGAAGTTAAGTGAATAAACCCTTCTTAATCAAGAGAATTTGAGAAACTTTTCATAATGAATTAATATCTTCTAATCTATTTAATTCTATTCTAATAGATTAAAATGTTAGAAAATTAGAATAGTAAATTGTTAATTATTAAATACTTGTTGTTCTAAACATAGTAATTAATTATTTGCTCATATAATTTATATTTATTAATATTAGTCTAGATAAAACTATAGAAAAAAAAAAATAACGTTATTATTATTTTCAATTTTATTATTAATAAACTAATTTATTTATTTAATAATTTCAATTCATTTTTACAACCAATCTTTATACTAAAAATTACAATTTAACAATGATATAACATTTACATTTAAATAAAGCTTTTTATAATAATAATATTGCAATAAATATATGATTAAATAATAATTCCCAATTATTTATAATGATTTTAATTAATGATATAAAATTTGCATGTATGGAATGTATAAGAGGTCATAGATCTTCATCTTGTAAACATCATGATAGACCTTTATTACAAGTTAGATCAAAGGGAAGACCAGGTGGTTATGCAAATGGAAATCCAAATCATAGAATAGCTGTATTTGCTGAACAAATTGCACCTACAAAAAGTAATTCTTCTTTATCATCTTCAACTTCAAATTCTGCATCATCAAGTACAGTTGAGAGCATTAATTCAACGTTAAATAATGAAATAATTATTGAAAAAATTAACGAAGAAAAACTGCAGTCCAAAAAAAATTGTAAATCACAACCAATTATAATATTAAAATCATCTTCAAAACAAGTTATAGATTTAAGTAATGGAGAAATAGTTGGACCTTATGATGAAAGTAAAACTGGTAGAAATAAATTAGAAAAACCTCAAATTCAACAACAACCTTTAATAAAAGATGAAAGTTTCATTACTTCTTCTGGTTGTTGTATACCTAAAATTAATAAAAGAAATAATAATAATACAAATGGTTGTGGATGTTGTGGTAATAAAAAGAAAGATCAAAGTAATATTAATAAATCAAAAATTTTACAAACATATATTGAAAATAAATTAAATGATCAAATTACTTCACAACTACCTATAAAACAAGTTAAATTTATTACTGAAAATCCACAACTTGAAAATAATATAAAAAATGGAGATCATAAACAACACTTACAATCAGAAAAATCTTTGATAAATGAACCTATATTTGATGTTGTTCCTGTTTCATCTTGTTCAATACCTGGGACTTGTTGTTGTGATAATGATTGTAAATGTACTGGCTGTATTGTACATGGAAATCTTAAAATAGAACCAAATACTCAACAAGAAAACTTTCAACAACAAGATCAATCAAAGTTTATTATTGATCAAGACTCAAAATCTGAGAATTTAATATTCAACACTATACAACCAACTCATAATAATAATTTGCAATATCCTCCAAATCAAGAAGATCTACCTAAAAGTCAATTTCAAAACTCAAACCAATATATACAAGATCAATCTCCAACTCCAATCTGTTCATGTCCTCCAGATTCATGCGATTGTTTCAATTGCGAATCTCATGGAATATTAAATGGGTACAGATTAGATGACTTTTTCAAAAATCAAACAAATCAACAACTTTTATATAATGCATTAGTTTCTGATTTCAATTTTGATGATGCAATCTTTAATACTCAATTACAAAATAAAATACCAGCTACATTACCTCAACAACATAACACTCAACAACCAATCCTACCTGTAAACAATAATAATGGATACAACAATAATCCCAATCAACAACAAAACTCAAGTAACAATGCAAATCAATACTTTAGTGAAAATTTTAGTGGAAATTATAAAAAACAATACTATGAAAACCATGAAAATCATCATCAATAACCAAGCACCATCAACACTAATACAAATAACATATCTAAAAGCTCTTCATCTTGTTGCTCAAAAAAAAATTCATTATAATACGTAAATAGAATTATATAAAATAAAAGTAATACTATATATCGGAATAATACTTCCGCAAAACGTGACTAAAAACTTGTTCTACATACAAATTTTTTTTTTGTTGCACAAATAAATTTTAATTCTGGATGAAAAAAAATGAAACAAAAATTCAGTTTCTGTTTACATTTACAACCAAATTTCAAACCTACCTGACTTTTTCCAACCAATTCAATCATTCCTAAATTACTTCATAATGGAGGAGGAAATCAATGATATATCATATTATACTGGATCAACTGAGACAGATTCAACGCCACAAGTATTAGATTTCCAAGTTGAAGAAGGTAGTATTGTTTCATTAAGTATTCCAAATGATGTACCAGAAAATCCAGAGGAAATAGCATCATTCTTCTTGGAAAGAAGAGTTGGGAAATATGAATGGTTTTTAATTGCAAATGCATATGTATCAAGAGGAGAAATAGATAAAGCAATGGAATTTGTAAGATCAGCTTCAAATGCACAACATTTAAATGAAGAAGATAAAAAGACTTTTAAATCATTTTTAATTTGGTTACATTTAAGATTAATATCTTTAGGAATTGAAAAAAGTACAAATATAACTCAAGCAAGTATAGAGATTCATGAACTAACTTCAAAAATTCAAAATGATTCACAAACTTCAATTGTAAATAACACGAGTAATTTATTAACACAAGCTATATTATCAAATTATCATGGTGGAGAAGATGATGCATTGGAAATATTTGACAAAATATTAAGGAGAGATCAAAATAACACATTTGCATTATTGGGAAAAGCACAAATTACATTAAGTAAAACCAAAAATTATTCATTAGCATTGAAATTGTATCAACAAGTTTTAATATTAAACCCCTTAATGAAACCAGATCCAAGATTAGGTATTGGATTATGTTTTTGGTTTTTAAAAGATGATAAAATGGCAATACAAGCATGGGAAAGATCTTTGGAATTAGATCCAACTAATTCAAAAGCTAAAATATTTTTAAATTTAGCTAAATTTCATACAACTTTTAATAATTCATTAACTGATGAAGAATTTTTAAACAACTATAAAAAATGTATAACAGAAATTGCAAAACTTCACAAGGATAATATAAATGATTCAACTATTTTATTAACTTTAGTATCATTTTATTTTTCCAAACAAAATTATGAAACTGTTGAAAAAATTGTTAAATTAATTGTAAGTAATATAACAGGTAGTGATAATTTGGAGAAAATTAATAGTCATGTTAAATTAACCAAATATGAATCAAACATTTTATCAGAATGTAGAACTTGGATTGCAAGAATATCATTTAATAATGGAGATTTTACTCAAGCTTCAAAAAATTTTCAAGAAGCTATTAAATTAAATGAATTAAATATTGTTGCAAAATTAGGATTAGGTCAATCACAATATAATCGTGGATCTATTGATGAAGCAAGTTTAACTTTTGAATCTATTTTAAGAAGTAATGTTAATTGTTTGGAAGTAAATTATTCTTTAGGTGTATTATATTCAAAACAAGAATCTAAAAGGAAAAAAGAAATGGCAATTCAAGTACTAGAAAGATATATTAGACTTTCAAATAATAGAGGATTATCTTCATCAAAGGATGATTCAGAATATTTATTAAATAAAGAACCAATTACATTAAATGCATACTTAATTTTAAGCAAATTATACGAAAATAAAGATATTACACAATCATTAAACTACCTCAACAAAGCAATAGATTCAAGAAAACAGTTTGAAAAAAATGTACCATTGGAAATATATAATAATATTGGTGTAATACAATTTACAAGACAAAATTTTGAAAAGGCATCAGAAAGTTTCAAGACAGCACTTGAACAACTACAGAACAATCAAGAATTTTATAGTCCAGATGGGGATCTTTTAGTTGATTTACCACAAGATTTAAAAACAACATTAACTTATAATTTAGCAAGATCAAAAGAAATATCAAATCAAGAAGAAGCTATCACTGTCTACGAAAATTTACTTTCAGAATGTCCACATTATTTCTCAGCAAAATTAAGATTATTGTTTTTATCTTGTATACAACAATCATCCATAGAGGAAATAAAACAAGAAATAGATGAACTATTAGATTTAAATGCGTCAGATTTAGAAATTAGATCTTTTTATGGTTGGTTTATTAAAAATTTTGGTAAAAAACTAGGAATGAAGAATGATTCTGACGTTTCTTTCCAAAAGGAAACTTTAGTGGAATTTAATAAACATGATTGTTATGCATTGATTTCATTGGCTAATATATATTGTCAATTAGCAAGAGAATCAAAGGGGTCATCCTCAAATGAGAAAAGAAAAACTTATTATTTAAGAGCAATTGAATTATATACTAAAGTATTAACTGTTGATCCAAAAAATGTATATGCTGCCCAGGGTTTAGCTATATCATATATTGAAAATAAAGAATTGAATAAAGGATTAGATATTTTGAGAAAAATAAGAGACTCCTTAAATGACATATCAGTTTATTTGAATTTAGGTCATGTATTATGTGATTTAAAAGAATATCACAAAGCAATAGAAAATTATGAATTAGCATTAGCAAGATATACTGATGGTAATGATGTTAAAATATTAACATTTTTAGGAAGAGCTTGGTATTTACGTGGTAATAATGAAAAATCCTTACCATTTTACAAAAAATCATTAGAATTTACAAGACAAGCTTTGGAAATTACGAAAGGCAGTAAATCAACATTATTATTCAATATTGCTTATGTACAATTTCAAATAGCAGATTTTATAACAAAACAACATATCACACAAAGAAAACCAGCGGAAATCAACGAAGCCATTTCGGGATTAAATGAAGCAATAGACATATTGATAAGTTTAGCATCAGATGAAGAGAAACATCCACCATATCCAAAAGATGAATTAAGAGGTAGAGCTAATTTAGGTTCAAGTACATTGTTGAATAGATTAACTAATGCATTAGATGAAACTAAGGAAAATATTGCACAAGTTGAAGAAAAATTACAAATTGCTAAAAGCTTAAAAGAACAACTGATTAAAGAAAAACAAGAAGAAGAAATTAAAAAATTACAAGAATTAAAAGCAAAAGAAGAAATTTTAGCAAAACAAAGAGCTGAATTACAAGAACAAGCTCAACAATGGGCTGAAGAATCAAGACAATCAATTGTTGTTAATGAAGATGATGATAATGATGATAAATTATTTGATGAAGAAAATGAAGAATCTAAAAAGAAAAAATCAAGAAATGGAGGAAATACCAAATCCAAAGGTTCAAGAAAGAAAAAATCTAAAAAAATAGTAAGTGATACAGAATCTGAAGCAGAAATATCAAATGAAGATTACGATAATAATGATAATGAAGAAAAAGAACCAACAACAACAACAGAAACTAATGGATCTTCTTCCACAACTTCCAAAAAGAGAAAATCAGAAAGTAATGGAACCAATAATGAGGATGAAGATGAAATAGTTACCAAGGGATCAAATAAGAAACAAAAATTATCAAAAGAATTTATACAGGACAGTGATGATGGATTAGATAGTGATTATGAATAAAATTTAGTAATTATAGCTATATAATCAATAGACTAATTTCAATCTTAAATTAAATTACGTAGTATCTATATTCATCTATAATCATCTAGCCAGGAGGGTTGGAATGTAATTGTTACTAAATGACTGTAACAAACTTAAACCAACCTAGAACTTGAAAGAACTAGACCAATAAATTGAGCATTGAATAATTATTTTACGTGTAAGTAATGTCTTAAGTTAATCTCACCGAATTAGTCAACTTGAATCAAATCGACTTCCGAAATAAATGAAAAAGAAACAACAACCCAATCTTTAAAGAAATCATTAATATACTATTCTTTCAACCAAATTCTCATCAATTTATTACTTTCAGTAGAATCTTTAAATATTTTTTTTTCAAATTCATCTAAGTTATACAATAATTCATTATTAAAATGTTTTTGATGAAAATTATTAGCAAAATTATTAATTTTAAAAGCTCTACTTTTAAGCATTTCCATAACTATTTCAATAAGTTGTGGTTCATTAAATAATTTCCCCCATTTTTCAATCATTTTATAATATTGTGATGATAATTTATGTAAATTTAATGATTCTGGATCAGATTTTATAGCATTTATAACTTTTTCATTTAAAAAATCAGGATCTATTAATGATATAAAAGTCGTTACATCAGTTGACGTTTTAATTTCTAAAATTGATAATATTTCAGCTAACCAAAATGGTAATTCAATTTTAGTTTGAGATTTTATTGATTTTCCCGGATTTCCTTCCAAGTAACCTAACCCGGGGATTGTATGGTTGAATTGACATGGTAATTTTTCTGAGTCAGCTAGGATATCATCTATGTCGTAATAACTCATTATTTTGGGGTGTGGTATTGGTATTTGGTTTTGATGATGGTTGTATTTGTTTATGAAAAGCTCTTGATAAAATTGATAAAATTAAAATAATACCTACGCGTGGAAAGCCGCATTGTTTTTACTAATTTTGGCTTTACCGTGCAGCTCGTATTTATACAATAATAAGAGTGATAAAGAAGATAATAATATCAACACTATTTCCAGCATTAATTATGTCAGTTGTTGATCGATTGAGAGTATTTTATATTACGATTTAACTAAACATTATAGTGAGCCCAAACTACTCAAGCAGGATCCAACCGTACCATTATTGACTAGAATTTTAAATTGATTCAATTGAAAAATTAGTAAAACATTCAAACCCACGAACTTTGATTTTTCAAACTTGTTCACTTACTGTTGATAAATACCACTTGTTAAGTTTGATTATTCTTTAAGAACTCCGGATTTATTTTAACATACTTCACCTTTCAATATTCTCTAAACTAGTTTGCTATTCGATGATATTCTTAAAAGGTCGTGACGTAACTTTTGAGTGCGCGTCATAGATTACCAGATCACCTAGGTTATTTAAATTTAGCTTAACTTTACATCATTTATTTTGAATTGTCAGTCTTTATTGCTTCGACTACTAATTATCAAATATCAATTGACTGTTAAAGCATTTCAAAAAATGGCAACCACTTCAAAATCAATAGCTATATTTGGAGGTAATGGTTTTCTAGGTAGAAAAATATGTGAAGTAGGAATAAGTAGAGGTTATGACGTTACATCATATTCAAGATCAGGTAAACCACCACAAGCAGTTCTTAATCCAACAACAAAAGAAGAACCACGATGGGTTCAAAAAGTGAAATGGGAAAAAGTTGATATATTCCAACCACAAGAAATTAAATCACAATTGAAAAAATATGATACTATAGTTCATTCAATAGGAATGTTATTTGAAGATATATCATATAAAAAATCAATGAATTCTTCTACATCAAATTTTATGGCATTTGGAGATTTTACAAGAATGATTAATTCGATAATGGGATCGAATCCAATGCAAAAAGATAAAAAAAATATGAGTTATGAAACTGTTCAAAGAGATTCTGCTGTTATGATTGCTGATGAATACATTAAAGCTAGAGAATCTGTCATAACTACAAAAGATAACGAACCTGTTGGAAATTATGTATATATATCAGCTGATAAAAACCCACCTATTATACCGGAACGTTATATTATTACCAAAAGAGAAGCAGAATTTGAATTATCAAATAAACCACATTTAAGAAATATAATTATGAGACCTAGTGCAATGTATGATGAAACTCATAATTTAGGAATGACTAAAAGAGATATAATAATGAAAGGATTAAGATTTAGTGTTGGTTTGAAAAACTCAGTGTTGGGTCATAATTTTTTGTCAAATTTAGTGAGACCGGTCGTAAGTACTACACAAGTTGCTGAAGCTTTGTATGATAAATTAGAACAACCTGGGTTTCAAGGCGTTGTTCCTGTTGAATTCATTGAAAAAGAACCAAATTGAAGTGGGTTTTATGAGTTATCGAATATTTATTAATTGTGTATATTCTTGTCTATACTTTTGAATAATCACCATGACTATGTACTTTGGTTGAAGGTTCATTTTCTAAATTACATAATTTCAGTTGTAGTGATACTAACCAATCTCTTTCAACTTCTCCTAAATCCAAATATTCAGGTATTGTAATTGCATCCATAGTTATAACAACTTTATCTGTTCCTTTTAATCTATCTATTCCTTCTTCATTAGTTTCAGTGACTTGTACATCATTATTACTTTCGTTTCTTGTATAATCACTAGAATCAGAAACTTTTCCTTCTTTAGCGTTACTCTCATTATCCTGCATTTTTCCTACTTCAGTTTCTTCATCTTTTATTATTTGTTTCTTCTTCTTGGCTAGACCAGCACCAGCACTCCACCAATATACAGGATAGCTTCTAAATACATTTCCAGTAATACAAGCAACAACAATAATTAAAACAGAACTAATAATTTGTACTGGTAAATACCACCAACTCATTGATCTAATTTGTTCATCAATACTTGGTAATATAGCACTTGCTCCAGCAGGTGGATGAATACAATTTGTCATTGACATTACTATTGAACTTATTGATACACTAATTGCTGCACTTGCCCAATAATGCTTTTGTCCAGTTTCACTCAAACTAAATAATTTTTGTACACTCATTCCAATTAAAGCACTAATAAAATGTCCCACTAAAACGTTTCTAGGTTGTGCTAATGGAACCTGAGAAGCATTAAAACACAATATGGCTGAAGCTCCATAAGATGCTAATATTATTGGTGCATGATGATGATCTGTGAAAATATTTGGGTTTTTGAATATCCCCATTAGTAGTGATAATCCACAAAATGTACCAATTAAAGTTTCTAGCCATATCCAATAATCATGAGTTGGTTTATGTGGTGGTTTATGATATCCCAAAAAATGAGATATTGGTCTAGGTAGTCTATATAATTGATTTGAAGGTAGATATTTATCAAATAAATCATCGATTGAGAATTTAAAAACCATTTTGACTCTGCTCTTTCTTTATGTTTCTATTGTGACTCCAATGTGTTGATTATGTGTGAATTAGTAATTTGTGATTTGTTTAATTGTCTATGAATTCTATAACATTACTTGGTTTAGTGATCTCTAGTTAATACTGAGTTGAGGTATAGTTGGATGTGTATTAAATGTTTGCAAAACAATGTATGACTGTGAATCGGTTACAAATATCTTTTTTTCCCCAAATACTTCTAAAACTTACGCATAAAATTTATTGTTTGATAATAACGTACAATTTATTAAATTAAGAACGTTATTTTTTTTAGTATTAAAAGTTTTAGGTCCAGATCTCAGATCTCAGCTGTCAAATTTTATTCTTTTTTGAAGTGTCACTATTTCAATGCAAATTTGTATTAAAAATTAATCTAACTTTTAGTTCTAGCTACATACTCTCCCACTTAAGTATTGTACAATTTTTACAAAATTGTCGCAAATGAGCTCGTATTTGATCAAATCAGCAAATTAAGATTATGTTGATTAAAACTACGACACGAACATTTTAATGACCCATTTAGAAGAAATTTGGGGTTGAACAAGTAACTTTGATCAAGATTCGCTAAGACATAAGCTTTTGAAAGGTGTCTTCATTTTACTCTCTGGTCTTTTTCTTTGACATTTTAATTGGCCAAACAAATTGAAGAATTGGATCAAACGTAGATGAACCTTTTTTATACTACAAAAGATTAAAGTTTTGTCAAAACTTCAGAGAGTATTCTGAGAATATTGAAACACTGATACCAGATCAAAATAAGGTCAGCGTTTAACGTTCTTCTCATATAATTGATCGAAGGATTGCAAGCAAGACTTCAAGTCAATGCCGTTTGACAGACGTGAGCAAGAATCAGCCCAATACCACAAGTATTTACTTATAGTGAAGTTTGAAACATCAATATTTTTGATAACTAAAATATACTAAATCTTCAAGATCGATTTTATGACCACTTCTTACTGAATATATGGTTACTTGCAGGTATAATCTATTTAATTGCATTTGACTTAACCTGGTCAGTTTCTTTTAGTTGTGTTTTCGGCCAATTCAGAACATAAGTAGTATCGCGTATTTTAACTAATATTGCCTATTTTAACGATCAATACAATACTTTATTTCGATGTCACTATGAGCAAATTATGGTTTTGATTACACACGAGGCGTAGTTATCAATCAATGACTGAAAGAATTCAAGTAAATAAAATATCATAACGTATATGCAAAAACTCAAGGCAACAAAATAATTTAAACTTTAAGCTTCTAGTAAAAATATGACAAATTAAGTGTCAAACACAAAACCTAATTTCCTAAACTTTCATTTTGTGAGATATTTTCTATATTTATAATTGAGAATTTTGGAGCCATTTACTCAGAGTGTTTAGAGCAAAGTTGATTTATTGAATTAGCTGCAGTCAACAAAAGTTAATCCGACCGTCTTGATAATTGTTTGCTTCATTCGGAAAAATCTATTCATTGTGTTTGAGTCATTTTGATGTTTCGATCTTACTTACTATTTTCAGCTATATCAACCCGAGTAGAATCAAATAGACTTAGTTGTAAAGCCTGTTATCAAAAGCAAATTTTAACATGCTTTTTGATTAAATTCCAGTAACAAACCAAAGTGTTTCGTCCGTAGAACGTTCATGCCAGTGAAACTCTTTTGAAATGTGTAAATTTTCATTGAGGTTGTAAAATATGATTTTGCAATGATAAATTGAAACTGTTCTAAAAATGGGTCGAGAAAAAATCAGAAAAACGTGAACATAACTTCAACGTAATATTAATATTTATTAATTTACGAACTTTTGGTAATCAAATTAAAGAGGGGTTTCATAATTTGTTCTTTGATCTACTACACTTTCTCAATAAAGTGATGATTTTCAGACATTAAATTTGATCAGGGAAGGCGTTTTAAATTCTAGAAAGTTACTTTGTGTAAGTATATAATGCATTCGTAAATAAATTCACTTTTCGTACAGTTTTTTAATATCTGCATTATTTTATTTAATTTTCAACAAGTTTTTAAAGCTCTTGCTGCACAACTTCAAGAGCGTGTGGTAATACTGACGTTATCGCTTAATTTCATATTTCGTAACCTAGCTTCCACACTTTTTATAAAATTACAAACCTCTAATGATCCATAATATTTATTCCGAAAAAGATAATTTGAGAAATTATTGTGTCTGCAAATTTGTTGTTTATGTCAAATTGCGAAAGATCAAGTAAACAAAATTTATCCACAGTTATCGATTTTTATCTTTACGTACTATGTTAAACTCAAATAATGAGAAAAATATCCAGTGTAATGTTGGAGTAATGTTACAATTTTATAAACTTCACCAAATTAAAAACATAAAAAAAGAAATTTTTATAAAAAATTTACTGTCGGAAAAATTGGAAAATTAAAATTAAAATTCAATTGATAGAAGTTTACGAGATTTTATTATTATTATTATTATTAGTAATCTAATTTAGTTTAGTACTACTCATAATCTTATTGTCTAATATCGATACTTGAATTTACGAACTTTTTATTTCTACGTTTATTTACTACATTTATCGTATTTATCAATAATTTTTACTATATACATGAGTTATCAAAATACAACATTGAATGGATTGGACACAACTGTCTTTCTGATTAAATCTACCGGAGACAGCCAATACATATATTGTTACTGCTTAGCAACAATAGTGAAGGACATTAGACGAAAGTTTACTATGTACAATAAAATTTGTTCTATGTCAAATTTTACATAATAAACACAAAAAGCCAAAATAATAAATTAAAATAATCCCTGTATCTCATACAAATAGATATAATTATGTTTTCTTGCTATTTTTTTAGAAATTGATAAGTCGTAAATGTAAAACAATAGGATAAACGGGATATAAAATAGGGGCTAATCTTTTAATGTGCTCAGAAGAATTAAGTTGTTGTAAAATGCCTAATGAAAATAGACCTTGATTTGTCTTTTCGTGACATCTCAAAATTAACATCAAGGAATACATTATTACTAAGATCTAATGATCCTATCGTCAATCATAAGTTCAATAAAGTGGTATGTTTTTTCTTAAATTAGGTTCTCAAGAATATATCATTAACAAAAAAAACCGCCTTGACTGCTGATCTCTCAAAATATTTACTCCAGAAATTAAAATTAAACTTTTACGAAAATTAACTTTAAATTATTATGTTTTAAGTTACTCTACATATTGAATTGATCATTTGAATTATCAGAATTGATGAACTAAGAAAAAAGGGAAGTTTTTGCCTTTTTTGCTAATATTAATTGGTAGATCGTTTTGGACTGAGGTCAATGTCACCTAGAAGTAATCGATAATACAAGAATAAATTACTTTAGAATGAAACTATCGGTTAAAGTTATTTGAGATTTTGGTTTCGTAAACTTAAATTTTCCAAGTCAATTGAACACTATATTATTAATATAATTAGTGTTTCTAAGCTTCAACAAAGCCAGCTTTATGTTTCATAAATGAGATTTGAAAGGCAGATATAGAAGATTAAAGAATTTATGTGGTTTTTGATTAAGGCGAAAAAGAAATATTTCAGATAATAAAAATGTTATATATGAAAATGCATAACCTCATAAAACTTATAATTTATATGGAACGGATCCATTTTAACATTTATTTTGATATCAAACATTCCGTTTTTAGCGTTGATCTTTAAATTGGCGAAATTCTAATCACAATCTTGAAGGGATTGACTACCCGTCTAGTCTTTTATTGAGTAGAGTTGAGAATAAGTTGATTTCTTTGATTGAAGATACCTACTAAACTTGGTATAAATTGTGAATTTATAAAAATAGAATAGGAATAACTTTAAATAATACATCAAAAAACTTTAAAATTAAGCTCTTAAATTTCAGATATTCTTTTAATTACAAAACAGATAATATGTCAAAATTATTTATCTTTTAATTGTTCTTTCATTTTTATTGTCTGTCCGAATCTCAACAATTTTCTGAATTAATTACATTTCTCGGTTTTTGAAAATCAAAATTTATTTATTCCAACTAGCATGATATTTAAGTAGTCTTACGTATAAAATTTAAAATTACGTAAACGTTGATAATTTTAACTAAAAGTGTCTGCTTTAAGATTTAGATCTAATGTACTATATTAAAAAATTAAGATTTTCTAAATTTAAAAGAAATATACAAAATTGAGTAAGATTGTCCACTTTCTATTATATATTCAATGTCAATATAACCAAGTTTTTAGGTTTTTTAGAATAATCAGATTAGTTAAGTAGATTGAATATTACATTTGCCAAGATTAAGAGAGAACAAAGGTCTAGATTTAGTTCCTTTGTTTTTCAATTATACTTATGTGACTAATAAACTTAAGTTATTACTGTATTATTGTTATTGGTTTTCTCCTTTTAGTTTAAATTAAATAATAAATTTTGACATCCTAAACCTTAAACCTTAAAACTTTGATTTTTTTTTTTCTTGGTTCTCCAACATGTCTGAGACAATCAATTAAATGGTATGAAAAATAAAAATCATAACACATTAAAGAGGGCTATGTGCATTTGATTATTGTTGACAATTGTAGAATAGGACTCAATTGAAATTTACATATGTAAGTTTTTTCTTTGTACTCCTCTATTGTTGAGTATTCTGTTGGATTTTAGATTCATTATCCCTTTAATGAGATTAATCAATTACGAATTCTTTTTAGTTCTACGTTGTAAATTACACCTTACACCCTGTTAAATGTTTCCTTGTAGTAAATTTTTTGTTGTATGAATTGAAAGATGAATTGACAAACGCCTCTCACATATCAGAAGGATCAAAAATATTGGTGATTGAAAAATGAATCTAAATTAAGTGATACGTTTTTGAAATATTATTTTTCAATTACGAGAAATGAACTGCATATAAACAAGAAAGGGTAAACTGATATAATTTGACAAGTTTCTATACAGATTTTTTTGTACATGCATAAAATAATAGAATCTTTGTTATTTTGAGTTGAAAGATAACTGAAAAAGAAAGTTTGATAAATTATGAGTAACAAAATCTTAAGTTTAATTCGATTCAATTCAAGTGGTCCAGTGATAATCTCTTCTCATTTAATATAAATTCATTGATTTCGATTGTTACTAAGGAATCAATTAATGAAACTACAATCCTGAATGAACTTTAAAGGCCAATTTTTCAGGGAACTCAATAAGTCTAAATATTTCAATCTAGTAATTAGGGTGTAACATTTATAAAAAAATACAACATTATTTATAATCACCAAAATATTCAAAAATTGCAAATCTTTTTTCAGTTTGAAAATTCCGTTTCTAATTTCCGTCCTTTGTATTTTATCGAATATGAATAATTAGGGGGATGTATGCTCGAATATATGTGTATTCTAATACATCGAGCATACATTTCTGTTCAATTTTAAAACATTCAGTAGGTTCAAAATTTTAATGGTACTTGGCAGTCTCAAAGTTCGAATATTGTATTCAAGATATTAAATTTTTCTGTAACGTTATAGTAGAATTTTTTCAACGTTGCACAAAAACCAAAAGCTGACAGCTTGATTCGGTATTATTTACGACCCACAAAATCTACGGCTTTTTTCAATTAAGATCTAAAAAAAAACCACCGATAAAAGTTTAATTTCGAGATCCTTTACGGGTTGTACAAATTAGAATGATCCTTAAACTTTGAACTTATCAGGAGATTTACTTCGCCTTATACATGCGCCAGAGCTAATAGTAATTTTCATGCTACGAACTTGTTCTTATATGAAGAAATACTTCGTAAATACTAAGTTATTTTCGGCTCAGCTAGCTCGATTATCCTTCAGCCGTGTAGGACATACTGTTAATACTACTCAAGTACAATTCTCCCTAATTTTCTAGTGATCTGCATTTTTTTGAAGAGTTGGTCAGATTTCGATCTCCTATTAGATGAAAGACTACAAAACGTGTGCCCCTACTTAGGCTATGCTTTTTGGTTGAGCATTCATCGTTACATTATTTCAAACTCCGAAACTTTCAAATACACTAAACTCTTATAAGTTATAAATAGCATTGGTAAATAAACAATCAATTTTGGTGACAGGTTAGGAGTTTCTTACAAAAGAACTAAAAAAGTGTAAATTAAGTAAGAGATACGCTTAGTCATTAATTACGTAAATAATTTATCATAAATCTTTAAATTAAAAAATTTTCGTAAATTTTATTATGGGAATTTTTCAGACATAATTTCAAAATTACACAAAATAAAATCTAAGGACAATGCTTACATAATAAGACTATAAATTTAATAGGGCTTTTCTTGATCAAAATTAGCTGTCAACTTTATAAAAAATCTTGAATTAATTACATAATCTTAACCAATGCTAACGAAAAAGAAAAGAAAAAAGAAAAACCAATAAAAAGAGTAAGATTGTTTTATCATTTTGATTGTATTATATTGTTAAATAATTTTCTAGACTAAACTATTTTGTTAAATGTTCAATCTAATTTATTATAGACCCAATGAGGGCTTAGTGCATTATATTCTTTGTCAAAGTTTTTTTTAAGTCATTAGCTTACCCCTTATTTCCTTACATTAGAGATTCTATAAAGTAAAATACTTAGGAGATTAAAATTAAATTGCCGTAAGTTTATCATTATTGTTCTAAAATTCGTTTCAATAAAGAATTTACTCATTTGCTTCTAATTTACAAGATACTGTATAACAATAATAATCTAACAATAAGTAGGAAATCGATATCCATCAATATGTTAAGAAATTTCAATGGTTGACATTTTCAAGAAAATATAATAAACTAATCAAATACTTGTTTATTATTCGCTATATATTATATATCTTGCAAAATTAAATTCTTTTTTGGTGCACTAAGAAAAAAATTATTAATCAAAGCATAAAATTTAATTTCTTAACCAGAATAAAAGATTTGATTTACGAACTTTTTACAAACTTAACAAATGATAATATTTATATTAAGAAAAATTAATGATAAGATTTACCCTGTAACGTAACTGAATAAGAAAAAAATTTACCTATTTTTCTGGTTTGGGTTTTTTCATTATCCCTATTAGTCTACTGATTTTAATTATTTAATCTTTTAACTTAATTGGTAGATGAGTTTGAATGAAGAGTCAAAAAAAGCCAGTCAATGATATGGCTTACATTTATGTTATCAATGAAATGAAATATTCAATTTGTAACCTTTGCTTTGTTTATGGGCTTTGAAATTTTGGAAAAAAAAAAAAATTAAACAATAGAAATTAAAAAAAAAAAAAAAAAATTTTCTGATTAAAAATTTGACATCATTTTTTCTAATTTTGACACATTTTTAAATTATTCACCTTACTAATAAAGTTTTTATTAATCACACAATACTTTCTATAGTTCAAAACATATCAAATTTAATTTATTTGATTTTGCTACTATCAATATTCCCCTATTTTTAATAACACTAGAATATCACTTTGCTTTTTATTATAATTGAAATCAGTATCTCTTCTATTTTTACTTGTTTATGAATATTGTTATTGTACCACATCCAATTATGTGCTCAAAACGAATTAAACAAGTTATTACTAATAAATTTATAAATTACAACACAATCTATCAAATTTTTAGTATATGTCAAATTATGTCAGATTCGTAATATAATAAAGTTGAGCGTAACGTTAAATCACAAATTTCTCAAATCTTAAAAGTTAAAATAAAAAAATAGAAAAGATATTGTAGATAATTTATAATTTTTAAAAAATTAGCCCATTTTTTGAACTATGAGGTTGGAATTACTTTGATTGGAAATTAATCGAAGATATAAGATAACAAGTTATAATAATATTTTGAAAGTTAGTAAAAGTGAGTTGATGTATTTTTTTAAAAAACTAGATCTCTCTATTCTTTTTAAGAAATAATAAATTATTATTTTGAAAAGGTTACGGTTAGGCTTAAATTATTGATTTTTAATTTTATTACTTTATGAAATTAAATTATTGAAGTAATTTTCCTATACTTTAACTTTAAGTTTTGCTTTCCAAAACTTTTAGATTCAAACAAAAGTTCGTAATCTTATTAGTTAATTAAAATTTAGAATTAGAAATTGTAACAAGGTTGTCAAATTTCGGCTTTCTATTAAACAATAAGCATTTTCTATTGATAATAATAAAAACACTCTTTTCTCTTTTTGACTATTGTTTAATTATTATTGTTACATTAAAATTTAAAAAATATTTATTCCGCTTTTAATTTTGATCTCTAATCCCCCAAAAAAATTATATTTTGACATAATCTTGCAAGATTGTATTGTTCTAATATCAAAAAGCCCTGTTGTTGTTAAATTTAAGTGGCTTTGATGGATTAATTTACTTGTTACATTTTGTTTAAGTTGTGGGTTGAACAATAGACTTAAACTTTTTAATTAAAATTCATTAAGCTCTCTTTCTTGGCTAAGCTACAAATCTTTATAACACCGTTAAGACCGAAACGATTAGGAATTAAACAGACCTACGGTTGTTTAAATATATCATTTCTTCATTTCATTCATTATAAGTAATATATATATAAAATAAATAATTAATCAATATACATTTCAATTAAAATAAGCAGCACATAATATAATATAAAATAAATTTGAACTAAATAATAATAATAAAGTAATAATATATCTCTAAATTTAAGTAAACATAAGTCATAAATAAAAAAACCATAAAAATCTAATAATAAAATAAGAATTGAATAATAACAGCATTAATAGTATACATGTACTTCATCATCAACCAACACCAATTGCACTCACACAGGAAGCTTAAATTAAATTCATTCTTTTTTGTTCTTTTAAACTTTTAATTTTTCTTCTTCTTGCATTTATAAACCAATTACTTAATTGTTGTTGATTTAATCCAGTACTTAACATTAATTGATTTTTTTCAAAAGAATTTGGATAAGGATGATTTAAATGATCATTTAACCATCTTAATAATATATAAGTAATTTCTTTTGGTAAATTATTTCTTGTTTTTCTCTTGTTGTTATCTTTTAATGAAGATGAAGAAATTTGAGAATGAGATCTTTCTATTGGATATGAATTTGATCTTATTATTTGTGGTTGATGTAATGATAAATGTGGTTGTGGAGAATATTGTTGTTGAGATTGATATTGATGATGATTATGTTGTAATTGATATTGAGGTGGTGGTGGTGGTGGTTGATGATATTGTGGTGAATGTTGTTGAGTATAATAAGGTATCTGAGCAGATGGTGATGAAATATTTGGAGTTATTGTTGTAGTTGTTGTAGTAGTTGTATAATTATTTGAATTTGGTGATCTATTACCTGGTACATTAAAATTAAAATAAGATTGTTGAGAAGTTGTAGATGAAGGAGTTGAAGATTGTGGTTGTATTGATGGTAAAGATTTTGGTTGATATGAAGGTTGAGGAGATGATTGATTTTGTAAATGATTTACTGATGGTAATTCTTGTTTTTGTTGTTGTTGTTGTTGTTGTTGTTGCTGAGCTTGTTGTTGAGCTAATATATCACTAATTGGTGGTAAACTTATTTTTTTTAATGGTTCAATTATTAATTGTTGTTGTTGTTTCTGCTGTATTTGTTGTGATTGTTGTGGTAATGATTGTTTAGCATATATTGATGTATAAGTTGGTAAATTTAATGTAGCTTTTTGATAACTTGAAGTTGTTGATATTGAAGGTAATGAAGATCTTGTTGGATTAATTAATTCTGTTAATTGCATTTCGTACTGATAATTAATATTATTTATTCTTTATAAAAAAAGTTAATTGTATATATATATATATATGTATTTGTATGTTTGTGAAAAAATAAATTGTTTCAGATATTAAACTAATATCTTTTGAATAAATAATGATACTAATAAGTTATAATTCTATGGTGACAGTAATAAACTTCTGATTAATTTGATGATATAAATATTTATAAAAAAATAAAAGTATATATAAGATAAATATAAAAAATTTAATGAAATTGAAAAATAATAAGAGGATATATTCTTATATTTATATATAATTATTTTATTCATACATAGTTTGATATTTTGTGTTAAAATAAATTTTATAATAAAAAGTTTATAATAATAATAATACAATACATAAAATAATATTTTATTATTAAAAGTACAATATTAATAATAATAAATTTAAAAATAATTGTCTGACTTATTTATCTTTCTTTTACTATTATCTTAATAGAGATTTAGTTGTATATTAGTATATGTAAATTGAATTAAAAGTAGATATTAGTATAAGATAAGTAAACTAACAAATATTTAGAACAATTAATTAAATAAATTTAAATCGCCTTAGTTCGTTAATCTTTCTGATTAATCTTTTTGATATTTTATTAATACTGACTGCATATTGTAAATCAAACCCCGAATTTACTAAAAATTAAAAATTGTCTGTTTTTAATTACGTAATATATTACATAAAAATTACAAAAATAAAAAATTAGGTTTTTTTAATTAAAATTTGTACATATAAACTTGCAGATACGTAAAAAATAAGTAAAATTTAAATTTCTTTTTTATTTATTATAATTTTAATTAATATTTCAATTTTAAAATATGGAGAGATCTTTTCTTAAATTTGAATAAATCTAAATAACATCATTGATTCTTGATTTACAATAACTGGCATTTATAACTCAATTAAGAAGATTCAAAAAATGATAATAAGATTAAAAAGAAAGGAAAAAGAGAAAAGTGCCGTTCATTTGATATTTAATCAATTGTTTATCTATTAGTTCAATAATTTATGAGAATTTAACTACCTTATTATATTATAATACTGATGATGTCAATAAAGGCAAAACCTTTTTTTTTATTTACCCATACTTTATTTAAGATTTTACAATTAAACTATTAAATCAACCTAGTTAATACAGATAGCAAGCAGTTTATCATTATTATGAAAGAATACTGTTTTGTATTGCTAGTCAAAACTATATTTGTACTTAAGTATTGTTACTGAAATAATTAGCTGTTCTATGATCTGTTCCAGCTTTTTTTAAAAAGTAATCTTTTAAAGACAACAACAACTTTTATTTAACCATACAACAAGAAAGAACAAATAAGGTAAAAAGTATATTGTAGTATTCAACAATAAACATTAAGTAGTAAGACCCCTTTTCTCCATCTCTTGCTTTTAGTAGAATAATAGTTTTTATTGTATTTCAAATTTGTGTTAATTAAATTTAGGTAGTGATAATTATTGACAATAGTTTTTGTATAACAATAGAAAGACCAAGTAATTTAAATTTCTAATAGTTGTTGTTATTTCCAATCTTTACATTTCAATAATTATTTTGATGCTACCTACTTTAAGCATTCTTGAAACATTTATGAAATATATTGTAAAGCTTAACAACTGAAAGAGGGTGAAGCTTACAACCAAATCAGCTTATGAAATTAAAGTTAAAGATTATTTGAATTTTGAACTTTATTCTATTTAATTTAATGTAGTAACAGTAATAAATAAACTTTAAAGTTTTGATAGATTTTTATTTTTTCTTAATCTTTTAGTCTCTTTGTAATTTTAGTTATTTTTAGTTTCAACTAATCTTTTTAATTCATGATAATTTGCTCAATAGTTCCTTTATTAGTCCTGAACAGGTCATGGTTTGGAGTGTCTTTCAAAAAAAAAAATTAATTATTGTTAGCCATATATTTAATTTCTACAATCTACAAGATCCACAGATTTATTAAACGCCTAATCAATAAAATGTATTATCACTCTATGGTAACACGGGAAATTCGTAATTTTGAATCCTGTATTCCATTAAAGAATGCTCGAATGAATTATAATATCTACGAAATCTGAGACCGAATCTGAGACTTTATTGAAATTTCTATTTTTTATAATTTAAATTTTGATTAGATCTTCACACTAAATATTTTAACTTACGAACAAAATTAAAATTAAAAATAAAGAGAAAAAAAAAACGTTTTTTAATTCTAAATTGACATAGAACAAATTTTATGAGATTTTTTGAAATTCTAATTTTATTAAAATACAATCTACAAATAAATTAATTAAAAGATCTTCTATTATTAAAAATTTCCCCAAACGATTCTATTTAGAATATGTGCATAATAAATCTTTTACTGTCAGTGTCTGAACTTTACACTACAAAATAATTTTATGTCTGCCTCTTCTATATACAGTACCCAGATTTTTTTTATCAAGTACCCTCTGTTAAATTTTACTTAGATTTCTTTTTTCTTTTAATCTTTTATAAATAAATAGCCTTACCAAATGATCAACATACTTGATTAAAACTAATCAAGAAGTTGCAAATAAAAAAAAAAGGATCGATCATAAAAATCATTCGATTCAGGTTGCAAAACAAGTTAGAAAAGGGATATAATTAGAGGGAGGGGTATTTCGAAAAATAAAGTGATTACAATTTTTAAATCATTGGTCTCATTCAAAGAATTATAATTAAATGTAGAGATCTTATATTTCTAAAACTTAATTGAAATTATAAACTGAAACAAAGAGATTGAAAGAGAAAAATGAGCTAACTTTCTGATACAAATAATTTTTTCTCTATCAAAACTATAAAATTATAACTTATCAATATAATAGCCTACGTATTTTTATAATAATAATAATAATAATATTTTTGAATACTTTGACGCTAAGAAGTCATTCTTCTATACTGATCATAATAACTGATCGATTTTTGCTATTATAATTATTGATCCGTTATATGATACAAAACAATTTGACTTCTATTTATTATATATGTCGCTTAGATCAAAAATCATTACGTATTTCAATTTTTTAAATTTTATTGAAAATATAAAATTTGAAAATTAAAAAAAGTTTGAAGATTTTGAAATAAATTTAAATAAAGTTTTGTGAAATATATCGTTACATTTACTTACAAAAAAGTTTAAAAAGTTTTTCTTGGTACCTTATTTTAAATATTTAATTTAAATACTTAATTTTTTATTGGTGATGTTTTGAATTTAAGCATTTTTTTTCTTTATTTGATTAGTTAGTTACTAGTTATTGTTTCCTTAATCTAAAAATTATCTTGAACCTAGAAAATAAAATATTTGAAAAACAATGTCAAGTCATTATATTTTATCTGCGTTTTAAATCTATATAAAATATTATACAATTCACAATTGAAGTTTTGAGAGAGGTATTATATTAATAGTGTAACATATTATTCTTTATGTACTTGACTTACTGACTTGAAAAAATAATGGGTAATTGATAGATAATATGAGGTTTATAAATTTAAAAATAACTCAAAATATCTTTATTATTTATTTTAAATCTATCAAAATTTACATATTATAATATTTTGGTATAAAGCCAAGACCAAATTGAATCAATCTCGTCAAATGTTAAAAATGGCACAATTTTTTAAGATTATAATAATTTTAATATTTTTATTAAACTTTTTTTATAAAAAATTTCATATTAAAAAGTGATTGAAATACGATCAATGCAATTGATTGAATTCTATTGATATCTAAAAGGTAAAATACTGCAAGATTTAGATTAATTTTAGACTTTTAAATTATATTACTAGAGACAATACCTAAACATCATCGTCCCAACTTTCACATTTTAGTTTAAAATAGGTAAGTCAATCCCATTAATAAACCCCGAACCCCAGATTTACCAAAACTATCAAATATACTTAAATAATAATCCAAGAGAATAATTTGTAAATTGGTAATAAATTTGTAAAAAAAAATCAAACAAAGATAATAAATAGAAAAGAAATTTTAAAATAAATTTTTGACACTTTTTAAATAATATTTTCTTGAAAGGAATTAACTACCCACCGCTTAATTATTATTTTGTATTTGTATTTGTTTCGTTTCATAGAATATTAAACTTTTGACCGATATATGCTAACTTTTTTAAACTAAAGCTTTGTGAAAAGAATCTTGAAAATGGAATGCAATCGAAAAAAATGAATGACAAGAATGACATTTATTTACGTAAAGTTATTGTAATGAATTCACGTTCAGAATTAAGTTACTTTGAGCTCACCCTTCTGAAATTAAAGTTTTTGAAAGTTTAATTTTAGTTAGTTGATTTTAAATCTTGCAGTTACGAAAAGAACAATAAGTTAATTTAAAAATAATATTTAGTTTAATTATTTAAAGTTTTGTTATTAATAAATCTCATACAGTTTGAAATATAAATTACATTATCATTAATAGAAAGCTTATTTTAAAGTTCAAACCTATTTTAAATTCTTATTCACATTATGATATAAGGTTGTGGAGGTGTTTTACGAAATAACTTTAAATTTTTCAATTAAAAAATCTGAAAATTTCAGTACCGAAAAAAGACTTATAATATTTCAAAACTATAATCTCCAGCTCTATTTGAAGTAAGTTTTTATCAATTTCATTTAGATATTAAAAAATGATTGATCTTGTACGCTAATTTCTGAAATTTTTGAAAATGTCAAATTTCATGTAATTTTGAAACGTTTGATAAATTTTGATTAAACAGACAGAAAAAATGAAACAAATATTCAAAACGTTGTCTTGTTTCAGCCGTATAATGTGACTTACTAATTTAAATTTTCACAATGAATTAAATAAATTTGGTCATTGATTTTTATTTAAAAGTTGTATTGTCTATTTCACTAAATTTGTAGACTTTGATAAATGTAAGTAATTAGTAGAAAAGTACGTTTTAATCTATTAAGCCACCTACAATAGTATCATAGAGAAAAATAAACCCTGAAACACAACCTAAGTCAATTACTCTTGAATTATAAACTTCAAGATGGAAAGTTTAACCATCTGTTGTCTGCCTTATCTTATCATAAAACATAAGCCTTGATTTTGAATAGTAGCATATAGCAAAAGGGGAATTTAGGTTCAACAAAAAATCAGTAATCACCCCAACAATTTGATTAATCGTGAATTATTACAAGTATGAGTTTTTATCTAAAACAAATTACATAAATATTGAGGATAGACTCGAGATTCTCATGTATGTCATGAAACACTCCGTATACCATAAATGAGAAATTCTAATCATTTTAACACCTTGTTCCTTATTCTGAATAAGAGAGAAGAATATATTATACTAAGAGAGTTCAGGTGTCAAATTTGGTGGATGAACCAGTAGTATCATTTTGACTCATGTCTTTGATTCTAGAGTGTTGATAAGTTAACATAATTCAAGATCAATTGCTAAAATGTACTTTTCTTGGTAACTTCTTACCATTTTAGTTCAGATAAATTACATTCAGCTCTCCCATCTAGTTACATTGTCATACTTGTGTAGAATTCTAATTTTGGCCAAGTTGGACGGTCTGCATTAAAGAGGACTCATGTTTATGTAGTATTAAACTTTTTGGTGGTCAATTTAGAAACATCGAAAAAGATGGAGGTACCTAAAACAAATGACGACAAAAGAAATTGTGCTGACTGCTGTTTTGTATTTGAACTTAGAGATTCAAAAGTCTTTCAAAAGTCTTTGAATAAGGAAGTCAACATTTGTTGAAAATTTTGCAGCAAGATTATAACAATCCTTTTTTGAAACAAACAAAACATTTTCATTCATTTATTTTTCTTCTGTTATCAATCAAAACTGCCATCATCCGATATTGCTCAATATATTCTTCAAATTGTTGATATTAATAATTAAACAGTCAATTGATTTTAAAAATTAAGTTATTGTAAAAGTAAGGAATGTTGTATAATCCTGAATCGAGGATAAATTTAGTTTAATCATGATAAAATATGTCGTGAACCTCAAATTCAGGTCACGACTTTAAAAAATTATATATTGGTAAACATTATGTCAATAATATTTCTACTTGAAAAATTTCTAAATAATTCAATATATTGACATCAAATGATAGCTCTCGAGAGAACAAGTGTTTGAATAAACGTATTAGGAAATTAGCTATTGATTTTGAAGTTGTTACCATTTATTTGATGAAAGTTGATTGTGAAATGTATGGGAGATTACTGGAAAAGAGGTGCTACCATAAATCCTTATCTGAAATTTGTAGGTTTGATAGAAACAACATTGAATATTTTTCTAGATAAAGGTTGAGGATACTAAAGCTTAGAATACGGTACCAATTCAACATCTTCTTCAATCATAATGTTTTCTTGGCTATCATCATTTTTCCAAACTCCTGAAGTAACACCAGAATTAAAAAAATCAATTCAATCAACAATAGAATCCAATAAAATTGTTGTTTATTCAAAATCTTATTGTCCATATTGTACATCAACTAAACAAATACTTTCACAAAATGGAGTAAACCCAACAATTATAGAATTAAATCAAATAACTGATGGATCTTCTATTCAACAAGGATTATATGAAATTACTGGTCAAAGAACCGTACCTAATATTTTTATTAATGGTGAACATATTGGTGGGAATTCTGATTTAGTTGATTTAAATTCTAAAGGTTTATTGAAATCAAAATTGAACGCTCTTGCTAAATAGATTTGATTAGATTTTAAGATAAGGATATTAGAATAAATTATTTGATAATATTTGTGTTTTTTACATTTTTTTATTTTCTTGATTTACCAAATCAGCTTTTCAACTAATTTACTTTTACATTTCAGAGTTATGAAGAGGGGAGCAAAAACTGT
The DNA here is from genome assembly GCF_024610255.1 of Lodderomyces jiufengensis. Classification (NCBI taxonomy): domain Eukaryota; kingdom Fungi; phylum Ascomycota; class Pichiomycetes; order Serinales; family Debaryomycetaceae; genus Lodderomyces; species Lodderomyces jiufengensis. The sequence goes on along the minus strand of NW_026261569.1, from coordinate 169,411 downwards.
TACTAGAATAAGGTGATAAATTGGTTTAAAGACCAATTATGGCTTCAAATTAAGCCAAAAATTACTCAGTGATCTTGCAAATACTACCTTTAATTTTCTCAATCAAAAGCTGATGTAAATGCAAAAAATAAGATTTACGGATCGTTTTTTCAATTGTTTTTCAAATGACCCTTTTTTTTAATCGTTGAATTGGTCGATTCTGCATGCTGATTGAATATTGAAACCATGTTTCAGATTTCGCACCAATATTTACAATAAAGCATGGACGAAAACTACAAGAAAAGAAATGTTTTGTTCAATTAAAATTATGTATGTAAAATGCTATAAAATGTAAAGTCTATTATTTATTAACATCTTCTTTTAAAGTAACAATTCTATTTAAAATAATATCATTTGAATCATCAACTTTAGAATCTTTATCAACACAAAAGTAACCTTCTCTTAAAGCTTGGAAACGTATAGTATTATTTCCATTTGATTCCTTTATATTAAATTGTGATCCAGGAATTTCTAAATTCATTGGTGATTTATCAACAATTTCTTTAAAATTTGATTCAATTATTGCATTTTTTATAACTGATTCACTTGATTCATTTATATCTGCTAAATAACCTTTTGGATTTGATGATGGATTTTCTGATTTAAATAATTGATTATATATTCTTACTTCTTTAATTTTTAAACAATCATTTACTGGGACCCATTGAATGTAGGTTTTTGGTTTTTTAGGTTTGGTTTCCTCATTATCGTAATTGACGTGAACTATTGTTTTACCATCTTTTTCCTCAATAGATTTGAAACTAATATTATAAGGAACTTTCATTAATCCAACTGGTTGACCTGGTGCTAATCTATAAAATTCTTTATCCGCTGGTGTATCTCTTACATCTCCTCTATCAATATAAATTTTGTTTGAAAATTTTAGTTTTCTATCACCCAAGTTATTAACATCTTTACCTGGTTTATATGGAATTTCAATATTTAATTCAAAATCATCTGGTAAATTATCAATATGAACTTCAACAGGATTTAAAATTAAAAATAATCTTGGAGTAGTTTGATCTAAGTAATTTCTAACAGCACTTTCGAATCTAATAGTTTGAATATTTGTAGTTGAAGTAGTAACACCTAAAGTATTAATAAATGATAATATAGCTCCTGGTGGTACACCTCTTCTTTTTATACCTTCTAAAGTATATAATCTTGGATCATCCCAACCTCTAACATAATTTTCATTCACTAATTTTGCAATTTTTCTTTTGGACATTATTGTACCAGTTAAATTTAATCTACCATATTCTCTTTGAGCTGGTCTATAAACTTTTAATGCATCACATAACCACTCATAAGATTCTCTTGATAATACAAACTCGGTGGTACATAATGAATGAGTAATATTTTCAATTGAATCAACAAGACAATGAGTGAAATCATATGTTGGGTAAATTTTCCATTTATCACTTGTTCTATGATGTGGTTTATTTAATACTCTATAAGCAACTAAATCCCACATTTGAGGTGAAGGACTTTCTAAATCTTGTTTCATACGTAAAGTAGCTTCTCCAATGGCATATTTACCATCTTTCATTGCTTGGAATTCTTTTAGGTTATGTTCGATAGATTGTGATCTATGTTTACATGCAATCCTTTCACCACCTAGTGTACCATCTTCTCTTTGACCTCTATTAAATTTGACTTCTTCTGAAGTACAATGACAAACATAAGCTTTATTCATTTCGATTAATTTTACAGCTAGTTCATATAATTCATCAAAATAATCTGATGAGTAAGTAATTTTCCATGGCTTGTAACCTAGCCAACTTACCATATCCTTTATAGAATCAAAATATTTAGCTTCTTCAGCCTCAGGGTTTGTATCATCAAATCTTAAATAACATAAACCTTTATTGAATTGTGCATATCCAAAGTTTACCATAATAGCTTTCGAATGTCCGATATGTAAAAATCCATTTGGTTCAGGTGGAAAACGTGTATATACATTACCTTTTATGAATTCATTATGTTCTTTTAATAATTCGGGATACATTTGTGGTTCTTGACCAGGTTTATGTAAATCTCCCAAGAATCCTTCTGAAAACATTGATCTTTCTTTTTCTGGTTCTGCTGTTTTAGTGGTGGTACTTGTTTCAGATTTTGGTTTTTTCTCTTTCTTTTTATTATCTCTTTCATCTTTTGGACCAATTTTTGTTAAAAATAATTCATCAAGTATTGGTTTAAATAAATTTGGTGGAGCCCATTTTAATGATGCTAGTGATTTAACTTCAGACATGACTTTTGGTAATATTGAGTATCTCTCAGTTTGTAATTTTTGATCAATAGAATCAAGGTATTTCAGAATTTCTTGTTTAACATCATTTTCAGTCAATTCAACACCTACTCCAGTATATGAATCAAATTCCTTTTTTGATGGTGACTCATTTGATTGTAAGTATTTTAAAGCTTCTGATATTTGCAAATTTGTTTTTAATTCATTGTTGTTGATTCCATCGATAATAAAGTGGACATTTGGAACTGGTTTACCACTTTTGTTTTCTAAAACGGCTAATTGATGTAATAAAGTTAATTTTTTGTCATCATCGTATCTTTTAGTTGATGATTTTGATAAAATTTGTTCTAATAAAGATGCAACTTTTTTATTTTTGGCAATATCTTTTGATTTTTTTTCATCAAATCCAAAGTTATTAAATAAGGATATCAATTCTTCCTCAGAAGTTGACATTATTCTTTTTGGTGTTGTTTATAAGTAGTTTTGATAAGAGATGAAAATTGTCAAAAAAAAAAATTGTTAATCATAATTTTGGTTACAACCAAATTTCGCATAAATTTATTATATACTCTATACATCTACATGTTTATTTATTCTATTAACCAGGGTCTTTGATCCCACCATGAATCATCATTAATTATATCTACATGATATTGTTTAATTTCGGCCTTCTTTCTTGATTTATCTTGTCTTTGTTTTTGTCTTGAACTTAAAGATTGTTCATTTGATTGTTGTTTATAATTTTCATATTCTCTAACTAGTATTGTACCTTTTTTAAATATTTCTAATTCATTATTATAATTGATATTACATTCTTTGAAAAGTATTTCATTTTTATCAGATGATACAGTTCCCATTAATTTTTGTTCAGCTTCTTGTGGTGTTAAACCCTTTTTAACTAAATTCCAAAAAGTTGTATTATATAAATTGTTTATATGACAATCAACTTGTCTCCAGCTGAAATAATCTCTTAGTGTTTCAAAATTTGGATATATTACTGCTCTACCATCAAATGTGGGTATCATTTCTTCTTCAATTTGTCTGTTTGGACATTCTTTATTCCAATAAAACATATAATAAGTTGACATTAAACTTGCAAATAGTGTACATAATTTCATTTCTCTTCTTTCATATAGTTCACACTTTTTCCGTAGTAGAAAACTATATTCATCCGAGTCTCCATATGCCATTAATATATCACTATATTTCTCTAGTATTTTCAAAGCTGCTTTATTCATTACTGTCAATGCTTTTAAATCATTTGGTTTCTCAAAATTATAATATTTTGAAAATTTGTGAAATCCTTTTCCATCAACTCGTATAACAATATATGTATCAGGTAATAAATAATTCTCTTTTTCAAATGCTTTCACATATTCATATTTAGAATTAGCCATTGATTAAAATTGATGTTGATGTTGGTTGATTCATTTGAGTTGAATTGAGTATTAAACATATCTGGTTTTGTATAAATTATATGCACTACCACCAATACATAAATTTCTCATCTCTCTTTGTCTCTTTAATTTATATTAAGATCAATTTTTTTTAGTACTTAATAAAGATTTAACAACCAAATTCGAAGAACTCAATCTCATCTCAACTACAACAACATTTATCATGTCACAAGCTCAATTTAGAACTCTAGAGAGAGAGAAAAGATTTCAAAATCCACCAAAAGATAAATCATCATATCCTTTACTAGAAAATGCAGTTGCACCTCATATTGGTTCATTTAATGCATTAACTGAAGGTATAGATGGTGGATTATTAAATTTAGCAGTTAAAGATATTGGTTCAAAAACGATATTTGATTCTAAAGAATCTTCAGATAGATTAGGAAATAAATTAAAAATAAGAGTTGAATCAGTTTCTATTGCAAAACCAAGTGTTCCACAAACTGATAAATTATCAATAAATAGAAAAACATTACCTAGTGAATGTCGAGAAAGAATGACTACTTATAGAGCAAGACTATTATTAAATGTAACATGGAGTGTAAATGATGGAGAAGAACAAAGTGAAATAAGAGAAGCAGGACAAATACCAATAATGGTAAAAAGTAATAGATGTCATTTACAAAAAATGTCACCAGATCAATTAGTTGAAGCAAGAGAAGAAAGTGATGAATTAGGTGGATATTTCATAGTTAATGGTATTGAAAAAATAATACGTATGTTGATTGTACAAAGAAGAAATCATCCAATGGCTTTAATACGTCCATCGTTTGGTAATAGAGGAAATTCATATACGAAATTTGGTATACAAATAAGATGTGTAAGACCAGATCAAACTTCACAAACTAATGTATTACACTATTTAAATGATGGAAATGTTACATTCAGATTTTCTTGGAAAAAAAATGAATATTTAATACCAGTTATGATGATATTAAAAGCATTAGTTGAAACTAATGATAGAGAAATTTTTGATGGTATAGTGGGTCATGATATAGAGAATTCATTTTTAACAGATCGTTTAGAATTATTGTTAAGAACTTATAAATCTTATGGATTAAATTCACAACAAGAAACTTTAGCATATTTAGGAGATAAATTTAGAGTAGTATTTGGTGCAACACCAGATGTTTCAGATATTGATGTTGGTAAAGAAGTATTACAAAGAATTGTCTTGGTGCATTTACCTAAGAATGAGGACAAATATAGAATGCTTCTATTTATGATTAGAAAATTATATTCATTAGTTGCAGGTGATTGTGCACCAGATAATCCAGATGCCACCCAACATCAAGAAGTTTTATTAGGTGGATTCTTATATGGAATGATTATAAAAGAAAAAATTGATGAATATTTGCAAAATTTTAAATTACAAGTTCAATCAGATTTAAATAGAGGCTTGGGGGTAAATTTCAGTGATAAAAAATACATTTCAAGGGTATTTTCAAGAATAAATGAAGAAATAGGTCAAAAATTACAATACTTTTTATCAACTGGTAATTTAGTATCACAATCCGGTTTAGATTTACAACAAGTTTCTGGTTATACTGTTGTTGCTGAAAAGATTAATTTTCATCGTTTTATTGCACATTTTAGAATGGTTCATAGAGGTTCTTTTTTTGCTGAACTAAAAACAACAACTGTTCGTAAATTACTTCCAGAATCTTGGGGTTTCCTTTGTCCTGTACATACACCTGATGGATCTCCATGTGGGTTATTAAATCATTTATCACATAAATGTGTGATATCAACAGTTGCATCAGATGTTTCAAAAGTTCCACAAGCGTTAGCTCAATTAGGTGTATCACCGGCTAACTCCTTTGCAGCAGGTCCAGAATTATGTTGTGTTCAATTGGATGGTAAAATTGTTGGTTGGACAACTCATGAACAAGGTAAAATAGTAGCCGATACTTTAAGATATTGGAAAGTTGAAGGATCTCATGATTTACCATTAGATTTAGAAATCGGTTATGTTCCACCATCAACTAAAGGTCAATATCCTGGATTATATTTATTTGGTGGTCATTCAAGAATGATGAGACCTGTAAAATATTTACCTTTAGATAAAGAAGATATTGTAGGACCATTTGAACAAGTTTATATGAATGTTGCAGTTACACCAGAAGAAATCGAAAATAATATTCATTCGCATGTTGAATTTTCACCAACAAATATATTATCAATACTAGCAAACTTAACACCATTTTCAGATTTCAATCAATCACCAAGAAATATGTATCAATGTCAAATGGGTAAGCAAACTATGGGTACTCCCGGTGTTGCATTAGCTCATAGATCAGATAATAAATTGTATAGATTACAAACTGGTCAAACTCCTATAGTTAAAGCAAATTTATATGATGATTATGGTATGGATAATTTCCCAAATGGTATGAATGCAGTTGTTGCGGTTATTTCTTATACTGGTTATGATATGGATGACGCAATGATTATAAATAAATCATCAGATGAAAGAGGTTTTGGATATGGTACCGTTTATAAAGTTGAAAAAGTAGATTTATCACAGTCAAGAAGAAGAGGTGATCCAATTACTCAACATTTTGGATTTGGAGATGATGAATGGCCAGAAGCTTGGAAGGAAAAATTAGATAGTGATGGATTACCATTAATTGGAGTTAAAGTAGAAGAAGGTGATCCAATAGTTGCATATTTTGATGATACTTTAGGTAAAACAAAAGTCAAGACTTATCATTCATCTGAACCAGCATATATTGAAGAAGTAAAATTATTAGGTGATGATGTTGGAGATAATGAAGGACAACAGATAACAATAAAATATAGAATAACAAGACAACCAATAATCGGTGATAAATTTTCATCAAGACATGGTCAAAAGGGGGTTTGTTCAAGAAAATGGCCACAAATAGATTTACCATTTACTGAAAGTGGGATGCAACCAGATGTTATTATTAATCCTCACGCTTTCCCATCACGTATGACAATAGGTATGTTTGTTGAATCATTAGCTGGTAAAGCAGGTGCATTACATGGTGTAGCTCAAGATGCAACTCCATGGAAATTTAGTGAATCAGATACTCCAGCAGATTATTTTGGTGAACAATTATTAAAAGCAGGTTATAATTTCCATGGTAATGAACCAATGTATTCAGGAGCTACTGGTGAAGAATTAAGATGTGATATATATATTGGATGTGTTTATTATCAAAGATTAAGACATATGGTGAATGATAAATTCCAAGTTAGATCTACTGGTCCAGTTAATTCATTAACAATGCAACCTGTCAAAGGTAGAAAAAGATCAGGTGGTATTCGTGTTGGTGAAATGGAAAGAGATGCATTAATTGGTCATGGTACAGCATTTTTATTACAAGATAGATTATTAAATTGTTCAGATTATACTCAAACTTCAGTATGTAAAACTTGTGGATCAATTTTAACTACTCAAACATCAGTTCCAAGAATTGGTTCAATGGCAAGTGTTAGATGTAGAAGATGTTCAGTTAAATTAGATAAATTTGATGGATATGCAGAAGATTCTGAAATTTGGGAAGATGGTCATGGAACTAAATTTGTTGGTGGTGATAATACAACAACTGTTGCTATACCTTTTGTATTAAAATATTTAGATAGTGAATTATCTGCAATGGGTATAAAAATGCGTTATAACGTTCAACCTAAATAGAGAAATTCATAATTTATAGAAAATGCATTTTTGTGAAAAGGACAATATACTATTCTATTCTATCTTGTAAGTATTAGAACGTTTGTTGCTTTTGAGTTCTCTATAATATATTTAGCATTTTGTAAATCACTACCATCAGCTCGCTCAATAGCTTCTTGTTCATTTGATGCGATACCAGAATCTAAATGTCTTTTGATTATTCTACTGCGAACTAAACTTTCGGGAGTTGAGATAAACCAAGTATCATCAACATATGAGCTAATATCGTTCCATATTTCATCTTTCAATGATACATAATTACCCTCCAATATAATTATGGAAACATCTTTATCAACTATTATATCATCTTCAACTGGATCTTTTAATTTATGATCAAAAGAAGGAACTTTAATCACGTCAGATTTATTCTTCAAAATTGATATTAATTTAAGAAATGATTTAACATTAAATGTAAAAGGAGCACCTCTTCTTCGTATAGCTTCTTCTGAATTGGATAATACTTGAAGTTCTGATCTATATAAATGGTAGCCATCTTGAGATATTACCATAGTTTTAGCTATTTTATTGGTGAAAATTGACGATATTCTATTTGCAAATGTTGTTTTACCTGCTCCTGGTACTCCAGCTAATGATATAACAATCCTTTTTGATTCGTTTTTGTTGTAAAGATTCCTTATTCGTGATACTAGTATATCAATTTGATCATCATATATTGTTAGTCTCTCCTCCATTGGTTTTTCGAATTGAAGATATACTGAATGAATAAGTTTCATTTTACAAAAAACAGATATTGAATAGATAATTGAATGCGGCTCTTGATTTGTAGTTTTACAACTCTGAAACATTAAAATATAAGTTTATAATATATATTTATTTACAACACTTTCAATATAGAGTTTTATCGATGATTCAGTTCAATGGTTAATTACCTTCATTAATACTTCAGATGCTAGCGTTACCTATCAAATGGATACCAGTAAAATTACAATTTTTAGAACCAGAAGAATGTATCTATGGACTTAATTTTGATACAGAACAAATAACATGCGGATTTTATTTAACAAATTTTGAACAAATTTGGAGTTGTGAGTTAACAAGTAAAGAATTGTTTGAAAAAGCTCGTGAATTGGGATTAGAAGGATTGAATGACAATAGATTGATAGATTTGTTCAAAACAATTGATGAGAATATACCCCAAAAACTCGATTTCGAATTAGAAGCTGATCAGTCAATTACTGCAAGCGTTGATTTTGGTCTTAAATGGAGTTTCAAATTAGTAGTTAATGATCCACAACAATCAATAAATTTTCTTACTAAATTGAATTTCCAAAATTTTGCAAATTTAAGTCATTTACAATATCAAAATGAGAAATTAAAAGAAAATTTAGGAGTTAAAGATGCTTATATAAGATTTTTAGAATTAAATTTCAAACATAGTCATGGAGATGATGCAATGGTTAAATATAAAAAAAATAATAATGCTGTTGTAAATTCAATAGAAAAATTTGACCCAGTTGAGTGGGAAAGAAGAGTGAATAAAGAATACGCTAAGGAAAGATCAAAGTTACCAAACAAGAAGAACTGGAGACTAGATGTTGAAAATTCCATTTTTTTCAACGGTATTTTTGCCAATCAAAATTATTCAAGCGTAGCCAAAAGCTTATTTTCAAAAAGCAACACAACGCAAGCTATTACTTCAAAGAAACGGAAAAATTCAATTGATGTACCAACTTCAATGCAACTGAAATCAAATACTTCAGCCATAACGCATAATGATGGTACAATCACAAATAACTCAGATAGTCCAAAACCAAAAAGAAAAAAACTAGGTCAACTTTGATTTATCAATAAAATTAATATCATTATCCATTGAAAGAATACGTATATTATAAAGAAATCTATATAGCGAACATACTTAATTATTTACTAGAATTTGCTATTAATTGCCACCTTTCACATAATACTTTAATATATTCTTGATCTTCATTTTCGATTATTCCATCACAAAGTGTAGTTAATATGGTTGACCAAAAATTGAAAAATGCGTTAACATTATTAGAACTCGGTAGATCAGTATGAATTGGAAATCTTTTTGAATTTCTATCTTTACCTTCTTCTCTAAATGGTAAGACGCTACTATGATGACCTCTAAAGTATTGTTGAAATACATGCCAGAATCTAATGATAATTTTTGAACAATGCTCTAAAGTATTTAATTTATCTAATGAATAGTCTTTTAGTAAATCAATTGATTCTTCATACTCTTTCACTAAACATTTATGAATAATTTGTTTTAAATTGTCCAAAATTTCATCGTATAACAAAATCATCTTATCTGTAGTTGTGTGCTCTTGATTTAAATTTAGACATTGCCTTTGTAATTCTTGTTTCTTTAAATTCTTGTCATTTTCTTGATTATCGATTCTAAAATAATTTATGCTCTCATTAAATAAAAATTGTGCTACAAATTCAGCAGTATAACCTTCAGTGTACACAAATGTTTTAACTTCATTGGATAATGCCCGATTACGTAAATTGTTATCATCTGAGAATAAGACTATTAATGATTGTTGATAATGATTTTTATAATATAATGAGCAGTCTAAAATGGATGAATCTCCTTTTAAATATTTCTCCATGACTTCACTATTCTTTTGACCTCTAACTGATCCTTCATCAAGAGCTTTATTTATCCATCTTATTGCATCTCTAGCACTAAAGCTTTTTTCCGAATTATGACCACTTTTTAGACCATCAAGTTCTTCCAAAACTGCAATAGGAATTATTAATTCTAAATTATACTTATCAGATAAAGCGGAAATTTCAATAATATAGTGTAAATGTTGTAGAAAGAAATTTGTATCAATTATAATAATGGTTATACTTTGATCAAATTGAGTCTCAATTTCCATTAGGTCATTTTGAAATTTCTGTACATGGCCATTGTTATTATCTTGTACCGCCCACCCCCTATCTGGATCATGAATGGAGATGAGAGGCATATGGTGAACTTGATGAAATAATTGTTGTCGTTTTATAAATTGATAGTAAACAAATACAAAAATATTTAAAACTTTCTGCATATAAATTTATTTTTATATATTTTTACAATAACAAAATTAAAAGAGTAATGATAAAAAGAATAATAATCTAATTACAAATATGAAATATTAATTAAGACAAAAATGAAATCTACAATGTATGGAATTTATAAAATGAGGAGGAAGCAAATAAAATTATTCAAAATAGCTATAAAATTTCCAATATAAATTCAAAGACACTAACAAATAAACTCAAGAAAATAATTATTATAATCATCCAAGTTATTCTATTTGTATTTTTTTCATTCATACTATCAGATACAATATCTGAAAATTCTAAAAATACTTTACACCTATCATTCAATACTTGAACTCTTTGATCAATTTCCAAGTATTCTCTTACTGCATTATATAAAGGATGCAAAGCTGGTTCAAAAGACCAAAAAAAATCAGGAGTATCTAATATTGAACTTGATAAATTAACATCAACTCTTAATTTGAAAAGTTTACCGGATTTTCTTAATAATTGATTTCTCTTTAAACCTAATCTTCCAGTTAATGCTAATTTTTTAGGTAGTTTACTAATCAGATGTAAAATATTTACCATTCTACTTTCGAATAATCCTAATTTTGTCAGTTGAGCTATTGCATGAGACATTGTTAATTTTATTAGATGATCTCCTGATCTTAATGTAATCATATCATTATATATTCTTGGTCGATGTAGTTCTCTATCATATTCAAAATGAAACTCTTCAGTTTCAATGTCTTGTTCATCGATAGGATTAATTAAAAGATCTTTATCTGAAAATGCCAAGTCTGCTAGAATATTTTTCTCATGTATTTCTGAAAAATTCCAGAATACAACTATACCATATGCAAATACAAACATTTCTGCATGATGTTTGGAAACATCAGATTGTTGATTGTGAGATGAAGGTCCATTAATTTCTTTCGTTTCAGTTATACTTCTACCATTTGATTGACTTATTTCATTACCTTCATCTGAGCTTCTTGAACTATCTAAAGGTGGAGCAAAAAACTGAGGTTCACTTGGATCAAATGGAGTATTATCAAAATTTTCTAATTCAGGATCCATTGAATAATTATTTGCATCTTCAGGAGTTTCAACACCAGAATAATACTCATATAAGTGATCAGTTTGTTCTGATTTATTTATCATTACCTCCATACGTTTGTTTTTTGCTTGTAGCTTGGATGAATTATTTGATTTTACTCTTAATCCATCGCTTCCTGGTAATAAAGGTAACGCGTATGGAACATATAATGCTTCATCATATAATCTTGGTTTAACTTCGTGATTTTTTCTTAAGAATTTTGCAACAGCCGGTAGATTAAATTCTTCACAGATAAAATATGCAGTTACTCTACTAAATTCTTGAGCTCTTTTTTCTTTCGGCATTAATTCAGCTCTTGACCTCAAGATTTGAGCCAGCAAATCTGGTTGTTGTTGTTGAGTTTGAATTAATAATGATTCTTCTGAGTCTGATGTTAATGGAGGTGAGTTTTGTCTTAGTTGATCTGGAATTAATACTAATTTTTGTGATGTTTTCGACGTTCTTGTTGGTAATGATGTTGATAATTTTGGTATACTTCTTATATTTCGCCTTACTTCTTGTGATGTGGGACTTCTTATCGGTGGAGAAGGTGATGATGGTCTAGAATTCAGTCTTTTACCTCCAAGTTTTGGTGGAATTCTACTTTGACCCGATGGAATATCACTTGAATTACTTAGCAATTTATCAACTGAAATATCTGTATATTTATTTCTAAATGCTAATCTCTTTTGTAATGCACTTTGATGCTGCAGTTGTTCAAAACTGTAACCTGATTGTTGTTGCTGCTGCTGTTGTTGCTGTTGTAATTGTTGTTGTTTCTTAAAATTTTGACCTGCAAATGGTGCTCTTGTTCCTTTGACTTGATGACTTCTTACATCAGTAACTAAAATTGACGGTGATCTTTTTGCAGTAGGTTTATTTAACCCAGGTACTGGTGATCCAGTTCTAGGAGGTGGAGTATTTGACATAATTACCAAATAAATGGTTAGTTGGTTTTAGTAGAACTTGTTGTAAAATAATAATAATGATTTCTAGTAGATGATTTTAAGTCCTTTTGTGAAACAGTATTGATTTATGTGCGATTTTAATTAGTTTCAATTTTTTGAAAAATTTTTGACAACAAGAGTTCTTTATCAATTTATTTTCATTATGTCATTTCAATTAAGTATAGCTGGTAAAGCTGCTGCTATACCATATCCAACTTTAATTGCTGTTTATTTTATCAATGCAAGTGATAGTGAAGTCTCAATTCCAGTTGAGTTTATTGATGAAAAATCGGTTGACTCATCAAATGCTACAGCATCTATTAAATTAGTTACACCAGGTGGAGAAACTTTCATTGATCAAATTGATGCATTAGATTATTTAGCTCAAACTTTTCCTGAAATATTAAAAGAAAAATCAAAATCTCAAGAATGGGTCAAATTAGCAATTGATAAATTTTATTCAAAAAACTTCAAGGAATTAGCTACTGATTTAGAAAAATTAGATTCTCATTTAAATTTTAGATCATACCTCATTGGATATCAAATAACTTTAGCTGATATAGCTATGTGGGGTGTATTAAGAGCTAATCCAATTATGGCTGCCAATTTGAAAAATGAAGTTTATCCAAATGTTTCAAGATGGTATAATTTTTTACAAGAGAGTAATGCAAACTTCGATAAATCAGTTGATTTATTAAGCAATTCATTAAATGAATTGAGAAAATCTTTGAAAAATGCTAAAACTGCAAAAGGTGGTAAAAAAGAAACTCATAAAGCAAGTTTTGAAATTGATTTACCTGGAGCTAAAATAGGTGAGGTTGTTACTCGTTTCCCACCTGAACCATCTGGGTATTTACACATTGGACATGTCAAAGCCGCAATTTTAAATGAATATTTTGCTCATGCTTATAAAGGTAAATTGATTATTAGATTTGATGATACAAATCCAACAAAGGAAAAAGTTGAATTTCAAGATGCAATTATTGAAGATTTAGCATTGTTAGGAATTAAAGGTGATAAAATAACTTATTCATCTGATTATTTCCAAGAAATGTATGATTTAGCTGTTCAATTAATCAAGCAAGGTCAAGCTTATTGTGATGACACTCCATCTGAAAAAATGAGAGAAGAAAGAATGGTGGGTGATGCATCAGCTAGAAGAGAAAGATCAATTGAAGAAAATTTAAGAATTTTTACTGAAGAAATGAAGAATGGTACTGAAGAAGGATTGAAAAATTGTTTGAGAGCTAAAATTGATTATAAAGCTTTGAACAAGGCTTTAAGAGATCCAGTAATTTACAGATGTAATTTAACTCCACATCATAGAACAGGAACTGAATGGAAAATGTATCCAATATATGATTTCTGTGTGCCAGTAGTTGATGCAATTGAAGGAGTTACTCATTCATTAAGAACAAATGAATATAGAGACCGTAATCCTCAATATGATTGGATACAAAAAGCATTAAATTTACGTCATGTGGCCATTTGGGATTTTGGTAGAGTCAATTTTGTTAGAACTTTATTATCTAAAAGAAAATTACAATGGTTTGTTGATAAAAATTATGTTGACAATTGGGATGATCCTAGATTTCCAACTGTTAGAGGTGTAAGAAGAAGAGGTATGTCTGTTGAAGGTTTAAGAAACTTCATCATGTCACAAGGTCCATCTCAAAATATTATTAATTTAGATTGGTCAGTCATTTGGGCATTAAATAAAAAAGTCATTGATCCAATAGCTCCAAGATTTACTGCTATTGATTCAGACAATATGGTTCCAGTTAAATTATTAAATGGTCCAAAAGAACCATATTCTGAAACTAAACCAAAACACAAAAAGAATCCAGATGTTGGTAATAAAGAAGTTATTTTCTCAAACCAAGTCCTTATTGAACAAGAAGATGCTGATTTAACTGAAAATGAAGAAGTAACATTTATGGATTGGGGTAATGTCATTATTTCAAAAGTTCATAAAGAAGGTGATGTTGTTAAGTCAATAGAAGCTAATTTACACTTGGAAGGTGATTTTAGAAAGACATCCAAAAAATTAACTTGGTTAGCCGATACAAAAGACAAAATCAATGTTGATTTAGTTGATTTTGATCATTTAATTACAAAAGATAAATTGGAGGAAGAGGATAATTTTGAAGATTTTATTACACCAAAAACTGAATTCCATACCAAAGCTGTTGCTGATTTAAATGTTGCTAAATTAAAAGCTGGTGATGTTATTCAATTTGAAAGAAAAGGGTACTATAGAGTTGATGTTCCATATGAAGAAGGTAAACCTGTTGTTTTATTCACTATCCCAGATGGTAAAACTGTATCTAAATACGGTTCTAAGAAGTAAATAGATATGTGGTGAGTAGAATATACGATTACATTTCATATTCCTGTATAACGAAAATCAATTTTTTTGAATTGTGGATAGCTATACAATTCCAAAACGCTGAACTAAATGAAAACTATAAACGTTGCTACTTTCTCTAACCCCATAATACTGTGAGCCATTTCCAACCATGTAATTTTTCATAAGGTGGTTCAGGTCTAGCTTGAACATCATAAAACAATGGTTTTAATCTAACTTCACTTGGTTTAATGTATTTTGATCTGAAGACTAATTTTGAAAAAATAAAAATTACTAAAGATAATGGGATGATGAAATAAGCACTGAAAAAAGTTGCAAAATCCCAATGTCCTTTTATAAAAGCTGGGAATCCACCAGTTAATAAGAAAATAACTGAGAAGAATAATGAATAATAACCAGTATATTCACCATAACGACCAAAGAAAGTGTAAGGTAAATCTTTTCTTGAATATCCTTGAGCTTTCATAGCTCTATGTAAAGCAATATGATTAATAGCGATGACAATCCAATTGAATAAAATATTTGATGAAGTAATATTTTGAAACCATGAAAAGACAGTAGCTGCTGTTTTACTCGAAGTCATATAAGCTAATGGGATGAAACAGCACGCAAAAGCAACTGCAACATACGGTAAACCATGTTTATTAACTTTTAAGAAAACTTTTGGTAATTGTTTTTTAGCAGCTAAAACAAAAATAGTTCTACTTGCTTTGACAATTTGTAAATTAGCAGCAGATAAAGCAGAAGTTAAAACAACAGCGTTAACAATATGAGGTAAAACTTTAATTCCAGCTAATTTAACGGCTCTAACCCAAGGACTTCCACTAGCAGTACCATTTGGTTGAGCAATAACTGGATCATTGGATGGAACAATCATTGATAAAATGAAAACCATGATAACATATAAACTGAAAACTCTATAAAAGACCCTTTTAGCAGAACGATAAATTGATCTTCTTGGATATTTGGTTTCACCAGCTAATAAAGTAATAGCTTGAATACCACCAAATGCATAAACAATTGAATTAACTGATTTCCAAAATCCTAAAAATTTTCCTAAAGATCCAGTTTCATATTTTTCCCTAAATGGACCAGGGTGTTTCCAATATCTGAACCCAAGTCTCTCTTGACCTTTAACTCCACCTAAATCAATAATTATACCTAATAAGATTAAACCAGCACATAATAAAATTTTTAAAAGTCCAAAAAAGAATTCAACTTCACCATACCATTTAACATTATAAGAATTTACAACAACAATTACTACCCCAAAAATAGTAATAAATACAGCTGGATTTAAATCACTCCAATAAGACATAATAACAGAAACTGCAGATAATTCATTTGGAATAATTGTTGAATAAATATCACAAATACCCATTACAAAACCTAATGATTTATCAACTAAATGTTCAGCTTGAAAAACATAAGCACCTTCATTTGGTGATAAGCATGAAACTTCAGTGACTGCAATTTGTGAAGCTGCAACAACTGTACCAACGAAAACATAAGCAATTATCATACCAACTGGACCAGTTGTTGATAATGTACCACCTGATGACAAAAATCTTTATTGACATATTTGTTAGTATCACAAAACTTTAAGATTAAATGTTTTTTTTTTGCAACCTCTAACTTAAAACATTTAGAAAAATTTGGTAGCTTTGTTAAAATTGCAACCATTCCATATCTTTTGTTTCTAGATAAGAAAATAAATTAATACATACAACCCAGTACCAATAACACCGACTAATGAAATCATACCAATTAATCTGGCATTTAAAGAAGAACTCAATCTATTGTCATGATAAAAGATTTCAGCTGCCTCATCAATATCTTCTTTTGAAAAACTATGATTTAATGATTCAATATCTGAAGAATCAGCATAAACCTCAACTTTTGCATTCTGATCTTTAACCTCTTTAGACATTGTTGAGCTTGGGTAGTTATTTTTTAAAAGAGCTTTGAAATTATGTTTTTCAGTGGGATTATGCTCTTATATAAATCGAGTTATACAGATGAACAATCAGATCTTGTTTATTAGTAAAAAGTGGCTTTCCATAACCAATATTGATAAAGGATATAAATTTAAGCACAAAGTACAAAATATAGATAAGAATCAGAACAATTCATGGAAAAATTTGAGTTATGTACCACTGGTATCTCAAATGTAATTAATTGCATTAATGATTAATAGTTTGATACAAAATGCCTTATGATCTAATATCATTATTTTTATTACACACCTTGATGAAATAATTTAAGTTTTGACACTTCAAAAGATAACAATATTTAAACTTTAAAAAGGGTATAAAAAAGTTTTTACAGTTTGAAACAATAGGATCAGGTAAAAATTGTTGTTCAATAAATTTGTAAAGCTAAAACTCTTATCTTTTACATTAATGGGGAAAACTAAGTTGTCCCTTGAATAACTAAGATAAAGATCTTTTTTGATGAAAACCTCATTTCTTTAGTAATATTATCTGATCAATAAACGTTTAAGATCATTTGCTATGTAATATGAAAATGGTTTTTCATTATCAGTAGACTGTGGATATTTGATTGAAACCAATTAATTTTTTAGGATAATTTTTTTTATGTTGTGGCTATCTTTAATTAAATATTGGACTAATTTAAGTAAGTTTACATCAGAAAAGATAAACGAATTTTTCGTTATTTCTATTAATAAAATTGATCATATTAAAACTAATTTTGAATTTTTGAATACTGAGATAAAGAAAATTTTACAATTTGTCTTTATTCAAGATGACTTTTAATCATAGATTGACTTTTAGATTATTGTTTGATCTATTTAGCAAAATTAATTCTTCAAGAAAATTAAGGTTTTATATTTAAAACACAAACTTCAAGTTTTAGTTCTGTAAGTATGTCGAATTTGTTCATTGTCGTGAACTACTTTTTTTGTACAATCCATATCAATACATTGCTTTCACGAGTAAATCAATTCTTCTTTTGACTTCGTCTTTTGATGAATTGTCGATTCAAAACGCCTTCACCTATTTGATAAATCTTCCAGGGGCAGGGATTTAAGAATCAATGCTCATAGCTAACCGTGATAATTTTAATACATTGAACACTGAAGATCAACATATTATCTACATAACTTTACATATTCTGAAGAAAGGATGATACTAAGAATGCAATGTGTATTAAAATTGTACGAACTTTTTTATTAACAAATTCTTCTACGCCCATAATAAGGTGAGCCACTCCAAACCTTTTAATTTTTCAAAAGGCGGTTCAGGTCTCGCTTGAACATCATAAAATAAAGGTTTCTATCTGACTTCATTGGGTCTAATATATTTTGATTTAAATACCAATTTAGCAAATACAAAAAGTATTAAAGCTAATGGAATTATGAAGTAAGCACTGAATAAGGTTGAAAACGCCCAATATCCGTGTATGAAAATTGGAAACCCTCCAGTTATTAAAAATAAAACTGCAAAAAATAATGAATACCATCCACAAAATTCACCATATTTACCCAAAAAAGTATATGGTAAATCTTTTCTAGTGAAGCCCTGGGCTTTCAATGCTCTATGTAATGCAATATGATTAATACTCATAACAATCCAACTAAATAGCGTATTTGCTGATATGACATTTGAAAACCATGAAGACACAGTTGATGATGAACTACTTGATGCCATGTAAGCTAATGGAAGGAAAGCACATGTAAAACCAACTGCAATATATGGTAAACCATGTTTGTTAACTCGTAAAAAAATCTTAGGCAATTGTTTTTTAGAAGCTAATACGTAAATAGTTCTACTAGCTTTGACAACTTGTAAATTTCCAGAACTTAATGCCGAGGTCAAAACAACTGCATTCACTATACTTGGTAAAACTTTTATACCTGCTAATGTTATAGCTCTCACCCATGGACTTCCACTTGCAGTTCCATTTGATTCAGCAATAAGTGGATCATTATGAGGCACAATCATTGATAAAATGAAAACCATTGTGATGTATAATACAAATACTCTCAAAAATACTCTTTTTGAAGCTCGATAAATGGATCTCCTAGGATAATCAATCTCACCAGCTAATAATGTAATATTTTGTATACCACTAAATGCATAAACTACCGAGTTGACAGATTTCCAGAAACCTAAAAATTTTCCCAAAGAACCAGTAGCATATCTTGCAGCAAACGGTCCAGGATCAATCCAATAACGAAATCCAATACGATCACTATCTCCAGGTATACCACCCAAATCAATTATCAAACCCAATAAAATTAATCCAACACATAATAAAATCTTAATTATACCAAAGTAAAACTCAATTTCACCATACCATTTAACATTATACCCATTGACAACTATAATAGTAATACCAAAAACTGTAACAAATATAGCAGGATTTAAATTTGTCCAATAAGTCATTAAAACTGAAACAGCAGCTAATTCGTTAGGAATAATATTTGCATAAATATCACATATACCAATAACAAATCCCAAAGACTTATGAACAAAATGCTCAGCATGAGATACATAAGATGCTTCGTTGGGTGATAAACATGAAACTTCTGCAACTGACATTAAAGATGCTGCTACAACTGTACCAACTAAACAATATGCTAGTATCATTCCAACCGGACCTGTTGTTGCTAAAGTACCACCTGATGATAAAAATCTAAATTGAGTTAGTATTAATAAACTCGTTGTATCACCAGATTAACTTAACATACAACCCTGTACCTATAACTCCAACTAAGGAGATCATAGTTATGATTCTAGCATTTAAGGTAGAGCTTAGTTTACTGTCATGAAAGAATATTTCATTTGCTTGTTCAATATCTTCTTTAGTAAAATCAATAGTCTTTGACGATATGGTAGACTCAGAATCTGAAATCTCCGATATTGAATCTTGAACCCAGATATTTGAATCTTTCTCTTCTTTTGACATTTCGTTAAATGACTAGGGTATCTGAATTTAACTCGTCATTTATTAGAAATAAAGGGTCTGTCTCACTATTTATAGTAGTCCTCATGATAAAATTCTTATATTAAGTAGTATAATGTAATTAATGGAATACTTCATCTATGCATGAAAGGAAAAATATATTCCGTTCAACAATAAAAATTTTAAAGAAGGTATTACTTTGATTTATTAAGTATCACAAACGTCTTCAATTGTTAAAAAGGTACTCCATTATTTTTTGGCACCTATCTGAATGAATCTTGACCATATTCAACCATGTACATAAGATCTTTTACCTCAACCTAGACTTAATAATAATTCTGAAGTTTACCCAGTACCCTTTCTATCATTTATATAATAAACACGTCAAACAAACAAATGTGTCAAAATTGATCCTAAATTTAATAAATGGTACATTATCTTTACTTGATTTCAATCTAATTCAGATATAATTATTTCTCATAATTTTAACCAATAATATAAATGAAGCCGCTAAAAAATTTACACAAATTATATTCCGCTTTTGATTTCATTATCAACACAAAATTAAATATAGCCGTTCATAATCATCACAAATTTATATATATATATACTTATGCTGAATTGTTCAAATATGTTGTAATATCAAAGATCTGTTGTTTTACGTTAAAAATTGCATATAGAAACCAATAAGAACGGTACGGCCAAAATTTAAGATTTACATCTGCGTTTATCCTGAGGAGATCCAGATCATATACGAAGGAAGATGAAGAAAAAAGTGGAAACTTATTAGCAAATTGATGTTAGTGTTTAAAGGTTGTTTCCATAATCAAAATATTTTCAAAAAGAATATGCTGGATTACAAGGTCAAATCACTTCATTCGTATCTACGATAAAAGATCAATTCACAATTTATCAATCAAAAGCTTTTACAAAATTGTCAATTAAAGATTATAAACTTACCCACCTACCAACCATAGCAATGCAATGTAAAAATAAACAAAAAAAGTATAACAAATTTAATACAAAAAATTAAAGCAACACAACAAAAGTAAAATTTAAACCAAGAACCAAAAAGTGGAGAATTAAACAAGCACCATCCAAAAAATATACCAATACCAATTGTGCAAAAAACATAAAAAACAAAACAAAAAACAATAAACCCCCCTGAAAATTTTCAATTAATGTACATTATTGTCTCCAATTATTAAGAAATTTCAAAATGTCCGGATCATCAATAGGATAACCACACCCACCAGCATTATCAAGTTGACAATCATCAATAGCATCAACAACATCAGCCAAAACTTTATCTTCAATAGCAGGTCCATTTGATCCACCACTTTTAATTTCATCAACATCAATATAATTTTTTTCATATTTATTTTCCTTTTTATATCCAACATGAGAATCCCTATAATGTCTTAAATAATGTCCCAAAATAGATGATCTTGAAGTACAATTAACTTCTAAAATTTGCCAACAACAAGTACATAAAACTCCATTTCTTTCCAAAATATGGGCATTAGTTTTACGTTTTTTCTTTTCTGGTTCATCATATTCTCCCTTTTTAAATTTATACAATCCATAAAATTTTGGGTCAGGAACTGATCTACCATTTGTTAAAATCCCATGTTTATAAGCTAAATGATTACCATATGATGAATTTTTTAAACCAAAAAATTCAATAGTTTCACAATAAGGACATAATCCTGCTCTTGTTGTACTATCTGATTTTCCTGTTGCATTATCAATTTTAGTCAAAATATATTGAGATTCATAAGATGATTTTTTGAAATTAATGTTATGTGCTACTTCATATTTTATATCATCTTTACCTAATTTACCAGATTCTATTTCTTGTTGTTGATAATTATGAAAAACTATATCAAAATCATCACGTAAATATAAGGTACGTTGAACTTTACAAGTTTGAACATCAAATAATGGTTTAATTAATTTTTCATTTAATTGTATACAATGAAGTTTATTTGGAATTTTTGATGATTGTAAAGATAAAGTTAATGATGCACTAAAATCTGGTTTACTTTCAATTTCAAAAGTTTTGAAATCAACTTTATTTCCAATTTTGAACATTATTGCTTTTGGAGAATCTATTTGTTCAACTTCATCATCACGTGTATAATCAAGTACCACATTGGTACCAATTTTTGATTTTTCTTTACGTTTTTTACTCATAGTTTTTGTTGTTGTGATATTCGCATCAATTGAGTTATTAACTTTGTCTGGTGAGGAAGTACCTGATGTTTCTTGGTTGTTGTTTAATTTTTCCAGTGGTGAAGTGGTACTTGAATTTGAATTTAAATTGGGTGGCAATGGAAATGATAAATGTGAATTTGTTGAACTAACTGAAGATGATCTTTTGGTAGATTCAATAGCTATACCTGATGATGATGATGATAATCTTCTTGACGTTGGTTTTACATCTGGTTCATCATCTATACTTTGATAGTAATTACCATATTTTTTAATAAACCATTGTTTTGATGGGTTTTGTTTTGGTTCAGTCTCAA
The DNA here is from genome assembly GCF_024610255.1 of Lodderomyces jiufengensis. Classification (NCBI taxonomy): domain Eukaryota; kingdom Fungi; phylum Ascomycota; class Pichiomycetes; order Serinales; family Debaryomycetaceae; genus Lodderomyces; species Lodderomyces jiufengensis. Next base: position 147,069 of record NW_026261569.1, on the reverse strand, counting down.
TTGATGCATCATTATCTTCATTATATAAACCATGGCCTAATTTATTATTACTTTGTCCAACTTCAGTGATTTGAAAAACTGATTCATCACTATTATTATGAGTTGATCTTGATATAGATCTTAAAGTATAATTACGATCATCATCTTGCAGATTCAAAGATAATCTTTGTTGTTGATGAGGATAAGTTGAAAGATTATTTAATTTAATATTATTAATATGATAAGATGTTTGTTTCCATTCATCAATTTCTTTACATGTTGTTTCAAATAATTCCAATACTTGATCATGAGTTAAATCAACTTTTGGAGATTGTAATCTTTCCAATTCATCACCAGTTATTATTGAATTTGAAATTGAAACTAAAGAATTATGTTTTGATAAAGTCGTTTGGTTGTTGGTTGATGATCTAATTGGAATTTTTCTTTGTTGTGCAAGGTAATTTTGTTGTTGTTCATTACATTCAACTAATGGAACTTGTGATGAATCCATAATAAATTTCATATATCCATTCATATAAGCTTCTGGTGATATAGTATTAGCTGAAGTTGCATCAAATGCTTCATCATTTTCATCTTCATCATCCCTTGGCTCATTACTTGATTCTTTAACTATTTCATCTTCAGTTTCGGCATCAGTCACATTGAATGCTACACCTTTTGAATTCAATCTATGTGCAATTAATTCCATTTCATTGCTTGATTTGGAATCAATACTTCTTTGCTTTTTATGAAACTTTTCATTTTCAACATCTTGGATAATTTGTATTAATTCATTAGAAACATTTTGTAAAGCTTGGTGATTCAATTGTGAAGCTTGTTGAATTTTAAATTTAATTTCATCATCTTGACTTGAACAATATCCAAGATTTAATTTATTATTAAATTTTGTTCTTGATTCACTACCTGATCGATTTGAGACTCGTCCATTTAATTGAAATCCAGTACTAGTTACATGATTACCTGATGATGATGAACCATTACCACTTCTACTTCCACTTCCAGAACTACTTCCATCATGAATATCACTATCTAAAATCTCAGATAATAAAATTGGAGAAAGATGACTATTATAGCTTTTACCAAATTTTTGTTGATGATTTTTGATTGAATTTGATAAGTGTTGAAGAATATATTTATCATCGTATTGAAAATCATTATTTTTGGTGGTTGTTATTATGTTGTTACTTGAATTTGAATTATTAATTAAGTCATTACCATTATTACTACTACTTCGTGAATGTGGAGTAGGTTCAACTGAATAAGACATTCTGTCAAACTAGATAAAACAAATGATACCCCTTTAGTACTGAAAAACTTTAGACTGTTATAGCTTGGAATGGTTGCAAATTAATAAAAATTTAATACTACTAATTTTAGACAATTAAGTTGTGAAGCATGAAAATGTAAGATTAAGTTCAATGATCAATTATTATTTTTCAGTTTCAGGTTCCTATAAGTTTTTCAAGATTTTTTGGATTTTTAATTTTATTCAATACCCTTTATTCCTTGTTTCAACTAATTTGAGTTTCTTAAAATTTAGGTTTTTTGAAACTTATTGATTATATTCCAAATTCTAAAAGATTAACCTAATTTAGAAAATGTGTAAATTATTTTATTAGTAGTTAATAATTTAGGAAATTAGAATAAGTGTTCTTTATAACTAAGATTTGTGATTTGTAGTTTTTCTTTTAGTAATTCAGTAGTATAATTATGTTTTAGTAGTATGAGTAAAACTAAACTTTTGTGATTCGAATTTTAGATTGGTATTAGTCTTTTTAAAAATAATAATTATTATAATTTTATGCATAACAAATTAAATTATTAATTTACGAGAGATTATAGATCAAAAACTTTAAATTAAGGTACACAAAATAATTTATTATATTAGAATAATTGTTTTAACAATTTTACACTAAATATACTAATAATTTATAGATAGTAATTTAATTCAGCCAGCACAGATATTTTTAAGATCTTGTTATGCTGACAAAGTCAGATTTAAAGCAGAGTCAGAAGTAGAAAAGATTTATATAGAATTAAATAGAAGATACAGTTTATAAGAGATTTGAAATGTGAAAACTGAATATTCATTTAAGTGAATAAATATTATATAACCATAATTTACGAAATATGTCAAATTCCAAAGTGCATTAACTTAATAAGTTTAAATTAAATCTACAATCTTTTAGTAACGCATTTCTTTTGTTTCTATTTTCAGTCTAAATCTTCATCTTGACCCTTAATGCGAATCATTAATTAATTATTTTTTAAATCGTAAATCACTAGTTTCAAACTTAGTAAAAGTAATCATACAAAACTTTAAATTATTATCAGAGGTTGTCACAAATCTGTTTCAATAATGCTTACTTAGGTTGACTCTAATACATTAAATAAACGATTACAAAGTAAATTATATATTAAAATTAAATAAAAATATAAAAAATTAAAACGTAATAAATATTAAACAATATATTATATATATGTAACGTGAATGAAAAAAAGGGACAGTAAAAGTATAAATTATAAGTATTGAAAAAAATCGTTAATTTGATTTGGTATTTGTATTTGACTTTTCTTTTAATTAATTTTGATTCGTATTTGGTTTTTCTTTTGTATTGCAGTTTTCTTAATTGTTGAGTTTGACAAAATGATATCTCAATTTCCAATCATCAATCTTGATTTTGAAATATTTCTTGACAATGGTTTTATTATTTCAATAACTTTAGATTTCTTCAGGTTTTGCTCTTTTAACTCTGAAAAATCTAAATTTTGAAGCATCAGAAATTGGTTCATTATCATTAATACCAGAAACTCCACCTGCACCAACAGCTCCTCTTGTATTATTATCATCAACATAATTACCTTGAGCATAATCACCAGTACTTTCTTTTGAATAAACATTATTTTCATGATCTTGATTATGATTATAAGCTCCATTTGATTTTTTCTTATTACCTGCTCTTGTACCACAACATGCACCAATAGCTGATAAAAATACAATTAATAAACAAGCAACTGATGCCCATAATATACCAAATGCTTTTGCACCTAATTTAGTTGAATGACCTGCTTTATTAAATTCATGTTTACCTTTAACATGAGCAGCAGTTATACATGCAGCACCAGTAATAGCAAATAAAAAGGCAATAAATGAAGTAATAATTGTTAATATTCCACCAATTGTTATACAGAAATTAATTGGAATTAAAACTAAAGCTAAAGTTGAAAAAACTAATGCAACAACAATAAAAGCCCAACCACATCTTGATAAGTAATAATAAGTTTTTCTATCATTAACAAAAGAATTTGGTAATCCTTGAGTTGAATCAAAATTATCAGCAGGAGAATAAGGATAAGCAGGATGGGATTTAGAACAATCTGAATTATGACCATTTTGTTCACCACAACTTCTATAAAATGTCCATCTTGTTGTATCTCTACCAGCTCCTTGAATTTGTGAAGTATCAGTTTCTGACCAATAAAATTTACCTAAAAATGATGAAGTTCCTGAGCCATTTATAACTGTTAAAATTAATAATAAAGTTGAACCTAAAAGGAAAAATAATGGAATAACTGTTAATCCTCTCATTATATTATTGTTATATATATAAGTAAGTTAGTTTTTTGAAATTAATTAGGAAATGGTATTAAATTTAAATTAATGATTGAATTGAATTATAAACTTTGACTCAATTGAAGTAGTAAAAATCAAACGAATAGTAGATTTAAATTGAAATTAAAAATGAATTAAAATTTGAATAAGCCAATTGAATAAAATAAGGCTGGGTAAAAAATTAAGTTTATTTTGTGTAGTTATAATGAATTTATACTCCAGATTTCAAAATTTGGAAAAAGAAATTGAAACTAGATGACAAAAAAAAAGTTCTTTAATCTCTGGTCCTAAATTTGATGAGAATTAATTCAATATATATATAAAATGAAATGATGGAATTGTAAGAAGAAAAAAGTTAGCTCTAAAATTGTAAAAAATTGATGATGTCAAAAAAATTAATATTGAAATTTTAAATTTATTTGTTTTGTTTGCTTTGCATTGCTATTAATACAAATAGTACAAAATTGTAAACAATTGGATTTCTACAATTTAATATTAGTATTTAAACTAAGGGATATTAAAGTAACTTAATGTATAATTAAAGTACACATTATGAGTGGTATAAATGATAGTTGTATATAATCAAAAGAGATTTCACTTGAGTTCAATTGATTTGTAGTAGCATTGGTGCTTTTTGATTTATTTGATTAAGGTTCAATAATTATGAAGAAGTCTCGTGCTAAATTTAGAAACAGATGATATGAAAATGGCTTATGTTTGGAGAAATAAGTGGATAAAATTCATACTTAATTTTCATTTTTCGCGGATATTCAGTAGAAGATGATAACTTCAAGGCAGAAAATATATCATTAAGAATAATTTTAGCCTTGCCTATTCAATCATCTTCTGAGCCTTTAAAAATTAAAAACCTTCAACTTTTTCGTTCTCTACGAGGTAAAATTAAAGAATACTAGAATAATGACTTGAAAAGAAAATTAAAGAAGGATCATCATAAAATTAATACTAATTTTTTCTCTGTTTATGTTTTTTCTTAATTTGCTCCAAAAAAAATTATTAAAATTTAACTAAAACAATGTAAAAATTTAGAATCGTAAATATCTTAAGCTTACGAATATGAATACTAATTAACAACTTACTATTCGAAAAAATATACACCCTACGTTCAAGTTTTTAAAATGTGGAGAGAATATTTTGAAATCTGACGATACATGTAATTCCAAAAATTGAGAGGACTAAATCTTTCCCCTAGAAAATAATAATAAGTTTGCTAAAAACAACTTCAATCGAAATTCGAATTTTAAATACTTTATAAATCCGGTTAAATAAATTATTCCTTTATGATTCAGCCCTTTGATTGTAACAACATTAAAAGCAATTTAATTTAGACTAAGTTAAACAAAATATAATATGTCATTTATTTTTATATTTGTGTCTTTTTTGCTACCAATTTGATTCTAGTAATTAATATTCCCAATTAGTTTATATTATAAATAAACAATTTAAGTAATTAATATTATTATTTAGCAATTAATACATTATACATACATTAATTTCTAGATTACTTAATTTAGTAACATATGAATAAATTGATCTTAAGGGCACAACTTAGCTTAAGATAGTATTACAATTTTTATAGTGAGGTGAAAATTGAAACACTTTTTCACATCTAATGTCATATAATCGAACTCTAGCATATAGTGATCTCGAAATAGCTTCCTCCATTTTCTGCCACTAATCCTGTCGGATAAGAATTTGTAAGAATTCATGAAAATTTCTTAAAGTGCTGCATTCTGTCTCAAATATTTATGTCAATCGCTAGCAGTTGTTGAGACTTTTTGGTGACCAATAGCTAGTGGGGCTAGGATGTTTAACACTTTAAACTGAGAAAACCCACTATTAAATTCAATACATTTCAAGTTGAAAGTTCATTGCTGTTATTCAAAACGTTTTTATGAAATTGTTTAAATTTGGTTGTAAAACTCGATAAAGATACAAAAAATAACAATGCCATCAAAGAGACCTATCACTTTAATTCCAAAAATGTTTATATTTAATATCCTCAACACAAATAATATTTGCTAGCACCATCTTTATTTCAATATTCTATAAACCACTTATGACTATGATAGTCTATACTTGATACTATACAATTCTCACAGGGGTATGGTCATACCTTAAAAAATTTAGATGCACTTGGTAGTTTCGTTTATATAAAAAAAGAACGGAGTTATCCTAATTAAATTGATCTCACTTTTAAATTTATATACTAACAATTATTTAAACCCTTAACTTTAATTTTAAATATTTAATTAAATTATTAATTTACAACCAAATTTTACAACAGATTATTATTTTTTTACAGAAATTTTTTTAAATACCTCAAATTTGAAGCTTAAGAATATTCTTTTAATTTATATGTTTACTTAATTAATTTAGATCAAGTAAAGATTAGAAATATAATAAAGCCGTTTTATTATATAATTACAATCAAAGAAGATTTCACAAAATCGTTTTATCTTAACTTCAGGAAAGGCTGAATATTTATTTTCAATTAACCCCATTTATTAATAAATGATTCAAACCAATCAGTAATTGAAATCAATAACCAACCGATTAACTTTACAAACCAGTATAGATTTTCGTTACATTTGAATCACATGCAGCAAGTTTGAGTTACTATAATCAAAATCACTTCGAACAAATTTAAATTCAACAAATATGCTACAACATATAGGCCATTTTCTTTCAAGGAAAGGAAGTAGTCATAAAGTTTCAACTTCAAATCAAAATAATCAAGATAATTCAAATATAACAAAACCACATAGAAGTCAAAGTCATAGTTCAATTGATGATCATTCAAAATTAGTTAATGCAAAATTATTAAGATCTTCTTCTTCTTCAAAAGTAATTGATCCAAAATCTGAAAATGGAGAAAAACTACATGGATCACCTAAAATTAAGGATTCAACTGTCAATCAAAAAGACCTAATTGACGAATCAACAAATAATTTTGAGAATTTAAACGTTAATAATGATAGCGAGTCATTTAAATTGAATCTAAATAATAATAATGTCAATAATATTGATAATCAGAACGCACCAAATATCCAACATTTCAATCAACCAAATACCGTTTCAGATAATAACGTACCTGATTTTGATCAAGAACGAACCGATATGAACAACATTACTCAAACCCCAGCTCATTCAACAAATAGTTTACCTACACTACAAGAAAATCAAGTACAAGATAATTTTAGTGATCAACGTCCACCAAATGCAGTAGATGAGGAAAATAATTTTCAAGTAACAAATTCAAATCAACAACAACAACAACTACAACAAGCAGAGCAAACTCATTCTGAAGAAGTACAAAATTCTGAGGAATTCACAATTACTGATCAAATTCCAAACGAAGATGAACAAAAAGAATCATTACAAGACGAATCAACAGATGATTCAGATGATACGTGCTCAATAGATATAAGTGCCCTACCAGAGATAGGAACAGAATACGTGACAACATCATCCAAGCCAATATATGAAGGAGCAAATGGAATAATTTACAAAGGATCAAATGTTGAACATTCGAAAACATTAGTATTAAAAAGAATTAAACATAACTTAACAGAAAGTCATCAACAATATGTTTCATCAGTCAAAAGAGAATATAAAAATATGAAAACTTCATCCCCCAATAAAAATATAATTGAAATTATAGATTTAGCTAAATATTCAGATTCCAAAGAATTTGTATTAGTACTTCCATATTTCCCACAAGGTGATTTATTAGATTTTTTATCCAAACTAAGAAGACATCAAATCTCATTAAATTCCAACCTCAAGGATTCAATTTTTAAACAAATTTTAAAAGGTGTTCATTTTTTACATTCCAAAAATATAGTTCATAGAGATTTAAAACCTGAAAATTTCTTAATTGATTTGAATGGAGTTGTTAAAATTAGTGATTTCGGATATAGTTTAAATTTAAATCATCAAACTAAATTATTTAAAATTTTTAAACATGATCCCCATTTTTTAACTGTTGGTACAAATAGTTTTAAATCTCCTGAAATATTTGATTTAGAAACAAGTCAAAATGATGGGAAATTTTCATTAAATCAATTTAAATTACAATCTAAAAATTTCAGCACCCTTAAAAAATTTGATATTTGGGCATTAGGTATTATATATTTTGTCATTTATTTAATGAAAAATCCATGGCCAACAGCAAACCCAAATGATCCAAAAAATATTAATTTTCAAAAATACCTCAAAATATACCCTAAATCCTCCAAAGAAAATGATGAATCAATATTCAATAAAAATCTCAAGAATCTAATTAATGACCTAAACAATAAAACAATCAAATTAAATAATTCATCAATAGAATTATTTAAAGATTTACATTATGATTCTCGTTCAATTTTATTACGTATATTAAATCCAAATATAGATTCAAGAATTGATATAGATGAAATTCTACAAAGTAAATGGATATCTGAAGTTTATGCTAATCCTAAAGAATTAATTGATTTAATTGTACATAAAGAGAGAAAAGTTTCAAATGGTTCTAGTGGTGGTGGAAATTCAAATAGTAATAGTTCAACTAATATTTGTAGCTGTGGCAGTACAAAAAACTTGAATTAAATGAGATGTAGTTTTGTTTAGTTTGAAATGTAATGATTTAATGGCTTTGGAAATTGTATCTCTTCTTACTTTTTTTCTTTGTCCGTATTCGAAAACTAGGATTATTATTTTTAATTTATACGTATGTTTCACAAATACCGAAAGAAACCAAAATTGTAAAGGTATGAAGATCGAAAGTACTAGAATGGATTTTTAGACCAAAAACCTGAATTGTTTCAGAAGATAATACTATAAGATTCTCAAAAGCATTATCAGAGAAACTACAACAGAAATAATTAAAAATTTTGAAATATTTATTAAGTTTTGTTATAATAAAAAGCAAAGTCAATATAAAAAATTATACAATAAAAACTATTCAGAATCCCATAAGTAAATAATAAATTGCATTTCCCTAGCTGGCCAGACTTGAAAAATATATATATACCACCACTTATTTTGATATTAATTTTTTAATTTTATTTCTGAAATTTTCTTGTATTTTCGATTATTTAGTCTTTTATTGTTCTGAATATACTTCAACATTGTCACCATAATAATTTTGAACTTGTTGTAATTGAGTATTTTTAATATTTCTTTTGTAAATTGGATCTAATCCTCTATTTTCACGATAAATTAATTCTGACATAAACTTTTCTATTGTTTGTGAATCTGCTTCTTCAGAAGCTTTCTTTTCTAAACTGAAATTTTGATTATTTGACTTTTTTAAACATCCTTTAATTGGAGGTTCCTTTTTCTTTTTATTTCTTTTAAATAATTTTTTAAAATTTGATTGTATTGATTTTTTACAACTACTTGAATATATTTTGTATAAGCAGTAATCTAACTCTTCTTGAGTTAATTGCTCTTGTTTTAGTGTTTCTGCAATTGATGAAATATCAATATTATTATTGGTGGTTTTTGCAATTTTTAATTTATTTAAAACGTATTTTTCAACATGTTTTGGGATATTTTCTGTTTCTTTACCCTTTGCTGTACCATATATAATGAAGTTTTTAAATTTTTCTGATTTACCTAATTTCTTTTGATCAGGTTTTTTTGGATTATGAATGAATTGAATAACTTTATCTGTTTTGTTAGGAGCATTGCTTAAATTTGATAGTGATGCTGATGATGATGAAGATGCTGATGATGATGAAGTAGTTGTAGCTTAATCACTAATTACATCAAAAACATGATTAAAATCAGTAAAGTATTGAAGTTGTAAATCTTTTTCAGTATTTGCAATAGTAGAATCACTAATTACATCAAAAACATGATTAAAATCAGTAAAGTATTGAAGTTGTAAATCTTTTTCAGTATTTGCAATAGTAGAATCACTAATTACATCAAAAACATGATTAAAATCAGTAAAGTATTGAAGTTGTAAATCTTTTTCAGTATTTGCAATAGTAGAATCACTAATTACATCAAAAACATGATTAAAATCAGTAAAGTATTGAAGTTGTAAATCTTTTTCAGTATTTGCAATAGTAGAATCACTAATTACATCAAAAACATGATTAAAATCAGTAAAGTATTGAAGTTGTAAATCTTTTTCAGTATTTGCAATAGTAGAATCACTAATTACATCAAAAACATGATTAAAATCAGTAAAGTATTGAAGTTGTAAATCTTTTTCAGTATTTGCAATAGTAGAATCACTAATTACATCAAAAACATGATTAAAATCAGTAAAGTATTGAAGTTGTAAATCTTTTTCAGTATTTGCAATAGTAGAATCACTAATTACATCAAAAACATGATTAAAATCAGTAAAGTATTGAAGTTGTAAATCTTTTTCAGTATTTGCAATAGTAGAATCACTAATTACATCAAAAACATGATTAAAATCAGTAAAGTATTGAAGTTGTAAATCTTTTTCAGTATTTGCAATAGTAGAATCACTAATTACATCAAAAACATGATTAAAATCAGTAAAGTATTGAAGTTGTAAATCTTTTTCAGTATTTGCAATAGTAGAATCACTAATTACATCAAAAACATGATTAAAATCAGTAAAGTATTGAAGTTGTAAATCTTTTTCAGTATTTGCAATAGTAGAATCACTAATTACATCAAAAACATGATTAAAATCAGTAAAGTATTGAAGTTGTAAATCTTTTTCAGTATTTGCAATAGTTGAATCACTAATTACGTCAAAAACATGATTAAAATCAGTAAAGTATTGAAGTTGTAAATCTTTTTCAGTATTTGCAATAGTTGAATCACTAATTACATCAAAAACATGATTAAAATCATTAAAGTATTGAAGTTGTAAATCTTTTTTGGTATTGGAGGTACTTGAAGTAGTGATTGGATTAAATACGTGAATAAAATCTGTAAAATATTGATAATATAAATCTTTTTTGGTATCGGAGGTACTTGAAGTAGTGATTGGATTAAAAACTTGTATAAAATCTGTAAAATATTTAAATTGTAAATCATATGATAAGTCAATATTATCTTTACATTGATCTTCTAATTCAGTTTGGTTTTCTAATTCTGAATGTTTTTTTAAATCTTTAAAAAATTGAGTTTTAGAAATTTGTAAATTTTCTAATTGTTTGAAGATATCTTTACTAAACTTTTTAGGAGTGAAAATTCCAACTCTTGTAAAATTGTGTTGTTTAGGAGCTTTAACTTCAGTTGATGAATCTTTTGATTGGGTTTTTGGAACTGATGGTGAGTTTGGTGATGGATAATCAAATGAAGTATCTTTTTCAATATTTTCTTGAAATTGAATATTTGAGGACATTTCGAAAAAAAATTAAGTTGATTGAGTTAAAGGTTGAGTAAATGAGTTAAATGTATTGATTATAAATTTGTAATTAATTAAAATAATTGATTGATGGAAGTTTTGGTAATTTAAATTCGTTTGGATTGGAATTTAAATTGTAGTTGAAATGAAATAGTAATAGAAAAGTGGGAATTTTGATATGTTTTGCAACCATAAATAAATGAATAAATAAAATATAATTAATGGTAGTGTGAGGCACAAAAATTGTTTGTATGTGATTTTCATATTGTTAACAAATTTGATCTATGCTAACTTCATAACTTGACTTATAACTTATAGAATCTGAATTGAGCTTAAAGTTTGTTGAGCAGCGAAGTAAATAAAGAAATGAATAAATAGATAAATTAATGAATGAATAAATAAACTAGCAAGTATATAAGTAAAACATTCTGACTTCATCCTAGGAAATACTGTTAATAAATTTAATAAAACACTAGTAAAAAAACCTTTATTAACATATAAGTATGTGATCAATGATATTGAAGCTATTTATATTTACTGTATGAATTGAGTTGAAAGTGGGTAATTAGTGATATTGTTGAAATTTTTATAAAACCTTTTCTATAATTGATGAATTAGACAAGTACTTGAAACATGTACTTTCCAAATGGAACTTTGCTAGTCCTACAAGACCAACATGTTGTTGGTGAAGGGTGATTGAATCCACTTACAACACTACATAACACTATATCAACTAAATCATCAGCTTTAGTATGTGAACAATAATGATTTTCGAGTAATGTTGTAAATGCATAAGCAATTTGTTTAATTTCAATAAAACATATCTAGGTGATCCTTATTTTTAGTTTGTTGCTAGTGTACCACTTGGAGTTGTTGTATTAGATTACAATCCAATATATCCATTAATTGATCATTTTGTCATGCTAATTGTAAATAGTCTTGACGCACTTTGTAATGGTGGATTTTGAATTTGCTGGAAAACTGAATTACCGAGACTATAATTATCTTTGATGCAAAGTTAGCGGTTGAGATTGTTTGGATTGTGAATAAGTAAGTGAAATTCTCCAAATCGATCTAGTAATACAATTTAATGATTTTTTTTTCAAAACATTGATCAACTCAAACTTTATCTTTCATATTTTGAAATTTTCAAGACTAAAATATAACCAGGTTGTCTTATTCTTACTGTTACATCATCAGTATATAGTGGTTGTAAATTTAGTACGTTATTTGTACCTAGTAAATCTTATGGAAATTGTAATAATCGTTGATCTATTCTTGTTTGATATCATACAAATTTAATTGCTTCTATTTGTTCTAGATTTGTTAAATCATCTTCTTCTAATGATACATTAGTGTTTTTAAAGATTTAATGAATTTGAAAAATTAGGATTTGATATTTGTTTTGATACTCCTTGATGTTGAAACTAATTGTTGTAGTAGATATTGTAGACTTTTGTGATTGAATGGTGGTCGCTAGTCCTGTGAGTCTAAATTAGTCATTCCTTAATGCATGTTTTGGTTTTTCATTAATTTCTCTGTCGACATTCGAAGTAGAGTGTTTGTAATAATTACTGATCATATAATAATATTTGATCCCACTTATTTCAGTGTAATTTCTCTCTTAGTGAAAATAAAATTAAATTTCAACACATAAAAAAATTGTGAATTTTCAAATCTTCTTTTTTAATTTTGATCAACTATTCGTTACTCTTTACTGTTTTTAGAAGTTCTTGGAAATTCCATTATAAGCAATTGTTCATTTTTCAAGATTGTTCTGATTTATTCTAGAGTGCAAGATTAAAGTACAATCTAGTTACTTTGAAGGATTGGGTTTACAACAAAATTGAACAATAGAACTATGATTTGAAGTTATTATGAAAATGTCGTCCACATAGATTCCTACGATAATGATATATTCTGAATGTTAATCTTTCATTTTCCAATATTGTTCTGATCTATTCTAGAGTGCAAGATTAAACTACAATCTAGTTACTTTGAAGGGTTGGGTTTACAACAAAATTGAACAATAGAACTATGATTTTGTTACCTGATAAAGACATCATCGACGTATATGGCTATTATGATTACCTCATTTGTCCTTTAATAATATTTCAAGCATTGAATTTTGCTCTAATTAGGATGATTCAACGAAGTTATCTTATAGCAATTTGAAATGTTTGTTTTATTCAACTTTCGTGTGTTCGATTAATTTGAATTGTTTAGTGAAAGCGTCAAGGGTTCGAGCAATGGACTGCAATTGGGGATAAATTCACTTATATATTTTGTAAAGCCAACTAGGGATCGAACATCTTTAACACTTTTATATAGTCATTTAATGTATACAAATTGTATGGTGTATAATAAAAAAATTTGAAAATTTGTAAGTCTTTATTGTCGAACCTCTCTACATCTTTGCCAACTAAGTTTAAGGTTCTACTGCTCTCTCAGAATCTAGTTGGTTTAAAGAAACTAACATTTGAGTTTTGAAGTCCTTAAATTTTTAGAATGGAGTTAAATTAGAATTTTAATAGAAATAAAGAGCTGGTGAAACTGTAAAAATTAGCTGAGCTCATAAACGCGCTTCAAAAGATCTAAGATTAAATGAAATAAATGAGCTAACGGTCTTTTGATTCTCAAAGCTAATTTTGATGTACCAGAAGCAGAGATTGGGAGGTTTGAATTCTGTTTCAGCATATTATTTTGGTTCTGTGATAAGTTCAAATGCACATAATTCTCAGAGCTCAAGTGACGGTATTGATGGTGTTTTCTAATAAACATACAGTTTTAATTGGGGAGAAATTACGTTTCATTGCATTTCAATTGTGTGGTGTGTCAAAAGTTTTGTGGTTGTGGAATTTTGTTTTTAACTACTTAAAGTCACTTGTTGTTTAATGTTGTTGGTAAAGGGTGATTTGAATCCACTAACAACACTACATAACACTAAATCAATTAAATCATCAGCACCAGTATGTGAACAATAATGATTTTCGAGTAATGTTGTAATTGCATAAGCAATTTGTTTAATTTCAATAAAACATATCTAGGTGATCCTTATTTTTAGTTTGTTGCTAGTGTACCACTTGGAGTTGTTGTATTAGATTACAATCCAATATATCCATTAATTGATCATTTTGTCATGCTAATTGTGAATAGTCTTGACGCACTATGTAATGGTGGATTTTGTATTTGCTGGAAAACTGAATTGCCGAGATTAAAGTTATCGTTGATGCAAAGTTGGCGGTTGAAATTGTCTGGATTGTGAAAAAGTAAGTGAAATGCTCCGATTTGGTGATCTAGTAATACAATTTAATGATTATTTTTTTCAAAACATTGATCAATTCAAACTTTATCTCATATTTTGAAGTTTTCAAGACTAAAATATAACCAGGTTGTTCTTTTCTTAGTGCTACATCATCGGTAGATAATAGTTGTAACGCATATGTTGATTGTACATGGTAAATATTTTGGAGACTGTAATAATTGTTCATCTATTCTTGTTTGATATTCACTGAATTTGCTTCTCATATTTGTCCTTTACTTTCAATTTTGTTGGATCGTCTTCTTCTAATGATACATTAGTGTTTTTATCACTTGATTTTAAAGATTCAAATGAATTTGAAGAATTAGGAGTTATTATTTGTTTTGATTCTCCTTGATGTTGAAATTAATTGTTGTAGTAGTAATTGTAAACTTTTTCAAGTCCAGTGGGTCTAGTTAAGTCACTCCTAAACGGATGTCTTGGTTTTTCATTAATTTCTCTGTTAAAATTTGAAGTAGAGTGTTTGTATTAATTACTGATCATATAATAATATTTGATCCCACTTATTACAGTGTAATTTCTCTCTTAGTAAAAAATAAATTACAGCTCAATACATAAAAAAATTATGAATTTTCAAATCTTCTTCTTAAACTTTCTCCTTCAAGATTTGGTATTTTATATCAATATGTTTAGTTCTGTTATGTTTACTTGGATGATTAGCAAGCAATATATATACAATCTTTTCCACTTGAATAATTAAATTCATCCATACGGAATCAAAAAATGTTTGTTTTAAGTCGTTCATTTTTCAATATTGTTCTGATCTATTCTAGAGTGCAAGATTAATCTAAAATCTAGTTACTTTGAAGGATTGGGTTCATTACAAGATTGAACAGTAGAACTATGATTTTGCTAGATTATGATAAAATCATCGACATAAATTCCAATTATGAATTGTTTTGAATTTTAATCGTTCATTTTTCAATATTGTTCTGATCTATTCTAGAGTGCAAGATTAAACTACAATCTAGTTACTTTGAAGGATTGGGTTTATAACAAAATTGAACAATAGAACTATAATCTTGTTACCTGATAAAGACATCATCGACGTATATTGCTATTATGATTACCTCATTTGTCCTTTAATAATATTTCAAGCGTTGAATTTTGCTTCAATTAGGATGATTCAACGAAGTTATCTTATAGCAATTTGAAATGTTTGTTTTATTCAACTTTTAAATGTTCACTTAAATTGAATTGTTCTGTGAACGTGATGTGAAAGATGCAAGCATTGGAGACTGCAGCTGGGACTGAAATCTCGGATGTATGTTGTGAAACAGATCAGGGATCGAACATCTTTAACACTTTTATATAGTCATTTAATGTATAAAAATTGTATGATGTATAATAAAAAAATTTGAAAATTTGTAAGTCTTTGTTGTCAAACCCCTCTATATCTTTGCCAACTAAGTTTAAGGTTCTACTATTCTCTCAGAATCTAGTTGGTTTAACGAAACTAAGATTTGAGTTTTGAAGTCTTTGAATTTTTAGAGTAGATATTTAAATTTGAAATTTAATTGAAGAGCTGGTGAATCTGTAAAAATTAGCTGAGCTTATAAGTGCACTTTAAAAGCTCTAAGATTAAATAAATTGAATGAACTAATGGTCTTTTGATTCTTAGAGCTAAATTTGATGTACCAGAAGCAGAGATTGGGAGGTTTGGAAACTGTCTCAGAATACTATTTTGGTTTTGTGATAAGTTCAAATGCACATAATTCTCAGAGCTCAAGTGACGGTATTGATGATGTTTTCTAATAAACATACAGTTTTAATTGGGGAAAAATTACGTTTCATTACATTTCAATTGTGTGGTGGGTCAAAAGTTTTGTGGTTGTGGTTTTTTATTCTTAATTATTTAAAGTCTTTTTATTGTTTAAAGTAGTGGTGGCATATATAAATTTTTAGGAAATAATTAATGAATCCTTAAAGTCAAATTTTAATTTATTTAATCTTGTGACAAGAATTAAAGTCAAACAAAAATAAATCTAATTGACGTATACAACAAAGGGTTCATAAGACAAAATTGATGAGAAATTTTAATCTGGTCGATATCACTAATCGTGGTATTTAATTTAATTTGAATAATTTTGTATAGTTCGGCCATTTTATATGATTATTATCATTATTAATCTCTGAAATTTAGTAAGAAGAGTTTGATATTTTTCATCAATAAAAATATGTCAAAATTCAAAACGTCTCCACATTTCGGAAATTTTGTAGATTTGTAATCGTATGATAACACCATTAAGAATAAAAACTTTGACATTATATTAATCATTAATACTCTGATATTAAAAAGTATTAGATAATAGATAAATTTGATTACAAACTGAATAATTACACAAATTTAGTCTTCACGTAATCCATTACTAAATTCGATTACGTAAGATTAAATGTATTGCTTATGTAATTCTGATATGATTACTAAACCAAAATACTGCATAATGCCACAGATTATATTTCATGCTTATTTATTTATCCCATAAGGTTGAAATATATAAATATACCATTTAATTTCTTTCAAATTTACTTTTAAATATTTTATCTTCTTAATCAATATCATTAACTATCAATTATCAATCAACCAACTATCAAATAGATTTACTCAATTAACTCAATTAAATATGTCAAAAGTATCAATTGCAATTTTCGGACTTCATGGTTTCTTAGGTGAACCAACATTAGAAGCTATTAAATCAGGTAAATTTGATTCCAAAATAGCTTATCCAATAAAAGCCATTACAAGAAAAAGTGATTTAAAATCAACAGATAAAATTGAATATGTAACAGTATCAGAAGTTTCTGCCAATGATTCAAATTTAATTTCAGCATTAAAGGGAATTGATGTAATTATTGAATTAACAGGACCAGATCCAAAAGTATTTTCAGAATTAGAAAAAATTACAGCAGAAATTAAACCGAAATTATTTATTCCATCACAATTTGGAACAGATATTGATCAAGTAGATACTTATGCTCCAGGTTTTTTAGCTTTAAAATCACAACATTCAGCAGCATTACGTAAAACAGGTACTAAAGTAGTTGATATTATAACTTCATTATTTATAGTTCCTGGTAAATTCTTATATGAATGGGTTGGAGCTGCTGGTATTACTGAAGAAGGTATAAATGTAATTGGTGACATTAATCAAAAATTTAACGTTTCAACATTACCAGATATTGGATATACAGTATTAGCAGTTGCTACTTACAATCCAATTTCAAAATTACCTGATATTATAAGAATTGGATCAGATACTATAACTTTCCAAGATGTAATTGATCAATACTCCAAGGCTCATAATAAAAATTTAAAAATTTTATCAACTAAATCAGCTGAAGAAGGTAAAAAAGAATTTCAAGAAAAATTATCTTCTGGTTTTAATTTAAATGATTTTTTATTTTATTTACAAGCTATTGCTGCTCAAGGTTTAGATAAGGGGTTATATTTTAGTAAATTAGATAATGAATTGGTTAATCCTGGTGAAAGTATTTGGAAATGGGGTAAATATCAAAAATGAAAATTTCACGGTATTAGTTCTTTATAATTAGTGTTTAGTGTCTATATGAATATATTCAATTATAAGATTTTAAAGTATAAAATTGTAGTAAATAGTTAAATTTGTGATCTTTTAAATTGTATTCATTTAAATTAAACTATATTATATATAAATCTACATAAAATAAAAACGAACTTTTTGTAATGTAATGTAAAAATAGTGAATGAATAAGTATAAACTATAAGTTATAAATGTATAATAATGTAACAATTAAATTTAATAATGCTAAAATGTATAAAAAATTATTTTTTCTCTTAGGAATCTATAATATCAACTAAACTTTTTAAAACTAATTTTTCATTTGATTGATTATTTGAATATGATAAGGAATTAAGTGATGTTGATGAGTTTAATTGTTTTGGAGATTGAGATTTACTTGTTGATGATTGATCTATAATTAATGGACTTGTAGAGGATTGTTGATCTAATGAATATGATGATGGTGATTCTCTTGTTTCTTGTTCTTTATGTTGTTGTCTTGCTTGTTCGTGAACTTTTTGAATTTGTTGTTGTTTTGCTTGTTGATTTTGTTGATTTAATAATGCATATTGTTGTTGTTGTTGTTGTTGAGCTTGTTGTTGAGCTTGTTGATGTTGCATTTGTTGATTGTTTTGTTTTAAAACTTGATTTGAGTAAATTTCTGAAGAACCAAGTATATTTTGTGGTTGTTGTTGGTGTTGTTGATATTTGTTTTGATTATACTCAGTAAACTGAGAATTATCATTGACTTGATTTTGTAAATTATTATTAAAATTTAATAGACCTTGTTGTTGTTGAAAAGTTTGTTGCTGTGGTTGTTGTTGTTGTGACACTGGATATTGTGAAAGTTTTAATTGACTAGATTGTTCTTGTGGCCAAGTTTGATGATGTTGTAAATTAGATGCTGATTGATTAGTAAAATTTGGTTGAGGTTGTAAACTTGATCTTCTACTTAACCCTCCACCACCGTTGAATTGTGAAGGTGGTTGATTTAAACCCAAGCCTGGTGGTTGTTGTCCTTGTGGCTGTTGTTGTTGTTGTTGTTGTAAAGTAGGACTTAAATTTTGTTTTTTCAAAATTTCAAAAGGTAATCCAATAACAGCACACATCCAAATTCTTGTCTTATAAATTCTAAATAATTCTCGAACTAAATCTCTAAAATCAATTCTTTTTGAAGTTGAATAATAAAAAATTAATTTTTTTCTATCAAATTGATATTCACTATCTATTAATTTCATTTGTAAAAGATCTTGTGTAGTAGGTGAAATTGGAGCACCAGTTAATAAACAACCACTTGTTGCATTTGCTATTTTGGCCAAACATAATCTACAAGCTTTTTCTTCATCTTGCTTCTTATTTAAAATTTGGAAAATTTCATTTGGTTGTGCTATTGATAAAACTGATTTGGGAAATTGTAAAGTTGGTGGTGATATCGATGAATTTTGTTGATGATGTGAAGATAATGGTGATGGTAAAAAAGTATTCATTGGATCATTGCTTAGATTTTGAGACAATGATTTAACTGATAAGTCATCTAAGATATTATTTTCAACGTGTTCATTTAATGCAGCTTGTTGTTCTTGAAATTGTAATAACTTTAACAATCTCGCTTCATCAATTGATACATTCAATTTAAAAACTTTACCTAAATCTCTACCACGATCAGCTTCAACAATAACTAAATCTCCTAATTTTATTTCTGAATTATTTAACAATGTTGCTGTTGTGGTTGTTGGTGAGGTTGGTGATGACGATGTTGTTGTAAATGTTGTATTTGCACTCCCACTAGAAGGTAAATAAAATACATCAATTCTACCAGCTTTAAAACCAACTAATACTAATTGATAATTTCTTAAAGATGATTCAATTGGAAATTTTGGTAATTGATAAGCATCACTTAAATATTTTTCTTCATGGAAAAATCTATCATTTAATAATTGCATTGTAACTTTAACTCTTTCATGAGGATCAGATTCAAAATATTCATCAACCATCTTCATTACATTTGTATCATTTAAATTTGGTAATGGTTGTTGAATTTGTTGAAATTGTTGTTGTGGTTGTTGAATTGTTGATGTAATAGAACTGAATTCATTATTTGATGCTGATCCTCCTAATAAATTTTCAGTATATGAATGTCTTCTTACTGGATCATATAAATTTGGTGGTGAAAATGATGAGGATCCTGCAATATAATCATTAGTGGTGGTGGTTGTTCCATTACTATTAATTTCATCTAAAGAGGGTGGACTAAATCCACTTATTGACAAAGATCTATTATTTGCATTTGTATTTGATGAAGTATAATTTTCATTCAATAAATTTACATTATTACCATTATTGTTACTAATATTATTATTATTCGCATTAAATAAATTATTATTTGATTGTTGTTTTTGTTGCAAAAATTTTGAATTATTATAAATTTGTTGTTGAGAATTATTAAATTGATTGACGGTATTTAAAGGTGGCGACCAAATATTTGCCGATATGTTTGTATCTGATGTTGTAGTTGTTGGATGTTGTGACCATATATTACTTGAATCCAATGATAACCCGCGTTGTGGAGTTTGATGATACTGACTTGTAGTATTAGATTGTAATTGATTTGAATTAAATGACATATTAGAAGGAGCATTCCACATTTGACTTGTATTTGATGAAGTTGGTAAATTCTTGATCAAGTTTGGACTTATACCACCAATAGATTGATTTAAATTTAAATTCTGGAAACTTGATGAAGATAATTGATCTAAATTTGAATATTGAAAATTATTAGATGGTAAATAAGTTGATTTTAATTGTAAATTTTCATCTTCAATTATACTATTAAATCTTTGTGTTTGTCTTTGATTTTGATTATATATATTATTATCTTCTTCTGGTTTATTCTTCTCTTGATTTAAATTATTTGAATTTGGATTTGGCGTAGCCATTATATAATCAAAAGCCATCATTTGTATTCAATATATGTTAAAAAGAATTCAATTCCTCTAATTTTTTGATAGAATTCAGAATATGCAAAGTTTCTATTAATGATGCAATTGAATTAACCCCTCCGTATTTGACTACTATTCAATTGTTGAACAAAAATTATAATTATATCTGTAAATTATAGCAGATCTAATTGAAATTTGATCTTTTAATTTTAATAATTTGTATTTGGTAAATAAATAAATAAATAATACAAATCTCTTAATATCTATCTTTCTTTGTGTAATAATTATGAAGTCCAGAAAAAAATAATAAATTTTGAATGAAAAATTTAACTGAAATCTTTAATCTTTTAATTTTCTTGAATAATAAATTTTAAATAATTTTATTAGTTTAGAATCTTGAATTATTATAATTCTTCTAAACCCCAGTTTTTATGTAGATTTAAAATTTAAACTTTTATATCTATTAAGTGTAGTTTGGAATTGATTTGTAAATTTATTGTTTGTTTTTTATTTAAAATGATTATGAAACCAATTTAAAAAAAGTGGTGTGGTTTATTTTTAAAAAAGATCACTCTTTGAAAAAAAAAAAAAAATTTAGATAGATATTTTTTTCACTTAAGATCTTATGGTAAATATGAATATTTTAATACTCCAATTGTAATAAGACTGATATAAATTGATCTCAATTGTGTTCAATGTATTTTTTGATCCTTTTAATAAAGTTTATTGTCTTGTTAATTTGTGAAAAAATACAACAATTATTGAAAATATAACAATTTATTTACTTTTAATGATTTAGGAAATTCCAAAAACCTAAAATTTTATATTGTATATTCTAGTTATTTGAGTTGAATTAAAGTATCAAACTATCAACTATTGATCTTTCCTTGGATGTTAAAGTGGAGATTTTGTAAAAAGACCCTTTCAATTTAAATTTATTGTATTGAAAGTTGTAGAGTCTTGTACTGTTTAATTTTGAACTTTCTAATTGTAAAAATACTTTTGTGCCAATCTTATATTTGTTGATACAGTTATTGAATCTTCTATGATTCATAAAAATAAGTATATGTAACTAATAATAAAAATATGTGTGTATGAATCTATATTGTATAATCTCTCTATAATAAAATTTATATTTGGTTTTGAAGGTTATGTTACAAATGAATAAATGTTGATAATTTAAACTTGAATTAAATTTGTAAATTGAAAAGCCCGTGTTTTAACGAATTATTATATTTGATGGTGAAAGTTTAATTTAATATATCTCTTGACTTATATTTAAACTTTAATTACGTTTTTTCAACTAAATCTGTTGTAGTTTAGGTCTTACTCAATGAACTATGAAGAGTACTTGTCGGTTGCGTTAAATTGACGTATAATTTAATAATTCAAAATTAATTAGTCCCCTGATGTAAATCACTTACAAAAATTGATTTCTTTGGGTTGGATAATAATTTGATCAAAATTACTTGAACGAAAAAAAAGATGTATGAAGTTGAAAGTACTTTTGAAACTTGATCAAAGATTAAATAATTATACAAACAACGATAATTTCCTAATTGATCTGCAGAATAAGTTAAATTAAAAACGGTTTTGATAAAATTAAAATTTTTAGTAAATGTATATTGTGTTATGTATAATTTGTTAAAATGATTTAAACTTTTATAAATAAATTCTGAAACACTAACTAATTGATTTGATTGATTGAACAAAGGGTAATATGTTTAAAAATAATTTTTGGATAAAGAACTGATCTTTATTTATATATATTTTGAAAAAATGTTCATTTTAATATTTTGATTTTTTTTATTTTTTATTTTAATAATAATTAATCTAGTTAAAATTTTCTATAGGTTCTAACTAATGAATAAAATTATTGAAAGGATGTAAGTTTATGCTGGGTTTCAAAATTATTTTAGAATTATCTCAATTTTATTATTTAATATTATTTATTGTTATTAATATTATTAATCAAGTATTTAACGTTTTTAAAATAATTTTTGATCAAAAATTATTTATTGTGCAATTATAATAAATATGAAGGGACGATAATATTATTATTTCATAGTTTCCTCTATGTATTGGACCTGATTTTCATGAACACAAATATTACGGTGGATGGACTAGACAAAATAGTAGAAGGATAATTATTTTTATTGCTCAATCGTAATCTCTAAACTTACATAATTTGACATTTACGGCAATATTAAATCAATTTCTTCAATTTGAGCTATAACTTATTAAAAATTACGGCATTATATAGTCTTGCTCCTTTTAAACAAATTCTTCTTCACGCCTCTGTGTCAAAATTAGAAACTAATACATGAGATATTATTTTTATAAATTTTAGTTACAGTTGAAAAAGCAATATCAACTAATTATTTTTAGATGATCTAAAGGTACGATTATCTCTAAATCATAGGGGTTAAGAAAAAATGGATGTTCTAAAAGAATTAAGGAACCATCTATATAGTTCTGAGTTATAAGTTCCCACTAATTGGCTGATATAACATGATTGAGACCTAAGTGTAAAATTATTCATCAGATTGAGATTTCAGTCCTAACGATCATTTGTCTTCATTATAAAATATCTCATCAAAAAAGAAAAAACTTTTTATCAAATTAAAGCAAACAAAGCATAAAAATGTATAAACTAAAACATTTGATTTGAGGTCAAACTAAAATTTAAAAACCACATGATTCAACGTCAATATTGTTGAAAATGATAATGATATTTTTTATATATATTTAAATTGAGTTATTATAATAATTGTTGATGTGAGATATTATTTCGAAGTCTTAAAAAAGAAATTCAAGCTGTCATATTTGCATAGAAAATATGAATTTACATGTTTCAATTAAGAATGAGCTTCCGAAGATTTGTATCTCGATTGCAAAGACCAAAACCAGTCCAAAGCAATCAAATTTCATCAATACCTGAAAAATATTATTCATTCTCCAAATTCTGTTCTCCACAATTTTGAAAACAATAAAAGTAACCTAATGCTTTCCTTTATTGAGATTTGAAATTTTGATAAAAAAATAAACGAGGGGAAAAAGAACAACTTTATTGAAAAAGCCTGAAAAGTAACCATATGTTGTTTTTTATAATTCAGATTTATTCAATTTTTTTGGGGTTAATCAAAAATTACTGTAAAATTGCTGTAAATCTGAAACTAAATTGTTGCAAAAGATATCAACAATAAATCTTTTTAAAATCTAGCCCAATTTTGCAACTAAATTTCTCCAATATTCTCAATTATTAGTTTGCTACCTCAAGTGAGAGATTATATAGCAACTGAATTTCAATATGATAGACTCAAAGTTTCATAGGATGCTAAAGTCCAGATTCTGTAAGTATGAACTGTCTTTACTTAATTTCTTTGTGTGTACTTCTGCTAAATGTTTTTTAGTGCTAAGAAATTGCACCAAATTCAAAAATCTTAAAGTGGTAATTTAACCTACTCAAATTGGCAAAACTCAAGTAAGCCTCTCATGTATCTGAATAAGGTAAATCGGTTGCAAAAAAAATATGATTACAACGAAAACTTAAAAGTATTAGAGATTTAATTTTTTGCTTTATAATATAAATGAAAATATTAACTAAATTTAAAGACTAGATAAAGCTATTTAAATAACCTATAAACTAAAAACGATGATTTAAAAATGTTGTAACACATTTTTATTGGAATTGAAAACACAAACAAACAAAGGTAAAAATCAAACACTTAATGGAAAAAAATGGTTAAAATTTATTCAACTCTTTTTTCTATTTTCCACAAATAACCACATTCTTAAAATCTATTGATATTGTTGTTGATTAGGTATATTATTATTTTGCATATTTGAAAAATAAGCATAATCACCATATGGAACTTGTTGTTGATTACCTTGACCTTGACCTGGTTGTTGTTGTTGTTGATTACCATAATGAGGAGGTAATCCATGAGGTTGACCAGGTAATGGTTGCATTTGAGGATGTTGTTGAGATTGACCACCTTGTTGAACTTGTTGATGTTGTTGTTGAGCATGTTGCGCTGCTGCTGCTGCTGCTGCGTTTTGTTGATGTTGTAAATGAGCTTGTTGTTGTTGTTGTTGTTGTTGATGTAAATGTTGTTGAGGTTGTTGTTGTTGTTGAGGTTGTGATTGAGGTTGTTGTTGGACTGGTACTGGACTTTGTTCTGGTGATTCGGCATTTTCTCCATCACTTTGATCACCTTGTTCATTATCTAAACCTTCTTCTGGAGCATTTAAACAAGCTTGAATTAAATTTTTACCTTCAGGTTTTGTAACTAATGGTTGTAATTTTGGTGTTGTAAAAGTATAAACTAACCCAGTTTCTGAAACAACTAACAATAAGACTTGAGTACCAGTTAAAACACTTAATTCATAAGCTTTTTTCATTATACCTGCTTTTCTTTTACTAAAAGTTATATGTCTTCTACTTTTATCTTGAATAAATTTAATTTCAATTTTTCTTCTTTCTTTTTGAGTTTTACCAGTTGATGGTCCATCTTCATCATCATCGTCATCTGGTGGGTTGGATAATGTTGCTGAATTTATTTGATTCGGTCCATTTGATCCTTGATCATATTCATTTCCATCTTCTAATTTGGCTGACATCTAAAAATGTGTTAGTAAATTTGTTCGAATTATGACCCCAACCTTAATGAGTTGAATACTAATGACAATATATATGGTGAATTTGATTACACGAATGCTTTCCAAATTATCCTGTTGAACTTATGTAATCTGAGACCAATGTTTCAAAATCAAAACAAATCAAACACTAAACAGAAAGAAAAAAAAATTCTCCTATAATCTATCACATTAAAAAAAATTTCCTTATTATTGATACTTTCGTTATTAAAATCTATCAACTCATTAAATCTATTTGTTCATCAAAAATATCTCTATGAATCTTTTATAAAACAACATACTATTATCAAATACACAAATACTGTTTTTTACTTTTAAAATTTAATAAGGTAAACAATCAAAAATAAAAAAAGGGTTTCCTAATTGGTAAAATTTGTTTTTTATATCAAAATTTTGCCCAATTTGGATTTTTTTTTTTTTAAACTTGAGTGGGTAGTGTATAATTGAAGAATTTAAATAATAACTACTTGACTATGGATAATCTATAAATTTTCAGTTTCTTACTCAAAGTTTGAACTTAATGACTGGAGATTGTTTGTAATCAAAAACTGAATGTAATTTGTATGAGGTGTTTTGACATAACTCAGAAGATCAAGCAAATACGGCCTATTTTAGTGTTGAATTACAAGTGTCTCAAAATCGCTGACAAAGTATCTTGAATGATTTTTTCTTGTTGCCCCACTGTCTTTTAGTGTGTTTTTAAATGTTGAAGATTAACTAAAAATTCGACTTCAACTTCAAATATCTCTTCCAATCTTTAATTTCAAAATAGTGTGCTAATTTAAATTATATCTGAAATTTATCAAGCTTTGATTGATATCAGAACTTTTGTAACATCGAAATCTGGAAAAAAAGTGGGGAAAATGCTTCCATCCAACAGGCGCAGGGAAAGATGAAAATAATAATCTATGGCAATAACATGACTATCCATGTTTCTGAGATTTTAAACGCTCCAACCTTCTTCTTTTTTTCAATTTGTCTACGGTTTACTTCAAAACTACGTTACACTATTCTTTGAACAAAAGCAAATGTAATTTGTATGAGATTAATTTGCGTAGCATTGTTATCTGCATAGATAAAGCTGTTTAAATGTTCAAAATGCTGGTGTTTCAAAATCGATCTGAGAATACATAATTTTTTTGGTTGTCGCACCTATATTTAGTGTGTTTTTAAAGTCAGCGATATCGAGAGTTATCACCAAATCTTGGAATTACTCCACCACCTTTGAAATATTGAAGATAGCACTCATACAAATTACATTCAAAATTTCAAGTGCTTTTATCTGAATATATAATTTTGAAGTTTCCGACGTTATAGAAAATTGGGAAATTTCTATGGACTTTTTGGACTCTAGGCGACTGGAGAAACTATGGTTTAGGAAAAAAAATCAAATTTCAAAAGAAACTTAAAGTTCACATTAGTAGATACTAGAGCCAAAAGTAAATATAATTTGTACTCCTACAACTCATAACATAACTCTTGGACGTTTATAACTACCATGGTAAAGAGACTGATTGATAATCGGTAAATATAAATTCGATCCTTGATAATAAAAGTGTAGCAATACTTGTTTTCGTAGTTAGAGAATCAATAAGTAAGGATATTGTCTCCTAAATATCTCACTTACATATAATGAAAATCAGTATATTCTAAGTTTAGTGTTCATTAAGTAGTGACTATACAAAGAAATATATACTCGATTGTCAACTCCACTAGTTACCATTAACTTTTATTTCATTTTTCAAAGGTGAAGTATGAATCTATTCTACTCTTTCTTCTTTAACATCAGTTATAGGCTCAACTGAACCAGTTGTGGATGAAGTAGTAGATTCAGGATTTGAAGTGATTTCAGGGGTTGTTAATTTAGTACTATCAACACTTTTTATTTCAAAATCTTCTTCAGTATTTTCCCTAACTTCAATACCTAATTTTTTTAAAATTTTTTCTATGTTATTATGAAATTGTTGTACATTTTTGTCCTCTGATGGTTGTTTTCTTTGACTTAATATCAATAGTCTTAAAATCTTACTTTTATTTGTTATTGATTTTGGAATTTCATCAACCATTTTTTCAAATTCCTTTAAATTCTTTTGTAATAATTTGTAATTTAATTGTTCATCTTCATTTATCAAATAATTATTTAAAAATTCATATTCTAAAGTTTTATATCTATCCAATGCATCATTATAAATTTCCAATATTTCTGAAGAATCAGGTATTGTTGAAAATAATTCTTGTTGTTTCTCTTTTGTTTCATATATATAATTCCCTTCAGATTTATCATATTTATTAAAATCATCAATCCCCCAATCTGAATCATATTCAGCCATTAATTTTCTTTCTTCTTCTTTCTGTTTTTCCAATGCTTCTTTTCTTGGATCCTTTTTGACGGTAACTGGTTTTGTTTTGGTTCTTGGTGGTATTACAACTTTCAATTTTTTTCTAGGTGGTGCTTTTATCTCAATATTATCTTCAAATACATCTTCATCAATTTCAGGTGGTTCACCACTTGATCCATACTTGATAAAAGTTTCCATATCCAAAGGGTTACTTGCTAATTCATATGCTTGTTCTAGTACTTTATCTTTTTTCCTTTTACTTGAAGTTTGAGCAAAATGTATTGCAATATCATCTTTACTTAATGGTTTTAAATCTGCAATTTTCATCCAAAAATAAGTATCATCATTGAAAAATTTTATAGGTAGAACGTTTGAAGTTGATGTTGTTGTTTCTTGTAGATCTCGAGTTTTATGTTTTGGCTTTTTGGATATTATGTTGTCTGGTAAAAATGATTCTGCTAGTACCATTGCTGGCCATGCTGGATACCCTTTCACTTTGGCTAGTACTATGCTACTAGCTGGGAATTTCTCTGACATAATTTGTGACTTGATTGATTGATTATTATATATGTATAGTTTGATTTCTAGAAAAACATTATAGAAGTGAAAAATTATATATTTGTTCGTCGAGACTTGTCAATACGCGACGCGACAATAATTTTGAAATTATATTATGTAAATCATCACAATACCAATTTGTAAACTTATTAACAAAATCGTCAATATTGTAAATTATTGAAAAAGTTCATGACAAAAAGCAATGGTGGAGCTCCAATATGAATTTGCGCTCAATCATATGTTCCGATATATATCATTTTGCAGTTCAACTACGGGTCAATAAAAAGTATTGGATTTAACCATCATTATACTTACAGATATATTTCAAGTAATTTTAGTAATCTTACATATAACTATTATAGTAATAATTCCAATTCTAAATAATGTAAGAGATTTAGTCTTATCCGAAATTAAACCACGTTTGATATATGTAAACCATATATCTTAATATAGATTTTGCTATGGAGATAACTTCATAAGTTTAATTTTAAATCAGCCAAGCTAATAGATAAGAACTCCGTTATCTCTAAAAGTCAAAATTAAAAAATATTTGATCAATTAAAATTATTGAAATGGTTATATAATTTGTTGAGAGAATCGAATGATTTTTGTACAGACAAAACGTTCAATAATGCATTGATATTTTTTTTTGGTTGACCACCTAGTTGATTATCGCCTGTTCCAATTAATTAGATTAATTTTGGTCTCTGTATTGCCTATCATAGCAATAAAGTCCAATTGAAGTAGATAGCTTATTTCAATTATAGCCAATCTACTAATAAGCTCCGTCTTATCCTACCCCCTTAACTCAATATTAAATTTTATTTATTTTGTGTTATCGAATAAATACTTAAATTTATTTAATATTTAATATTTAATTAAATCTCTTTGATAGTTATTATAATTTACTATAAAAAATAAGGGTGAATCTTACAAAAATTTTCACCAATCTCAATTCATCTTTTAATTTTTCAAGATTTCGATTAATTGTTGGTTGTCAATTTTGCCACTTTTCACTATTATCTATAATTTATTCAATTCTATTAAAAACTTCAATATTAGTAGTGATTATAAAATAAGAGCTACAATTCCAAACTAGTTTACAACAACAGTTTTTGATTATTATTTTAAATTTATAGACATTATACAACAACTCAGTTTTGCCTTTTGCATACTTTATTTAATTCGTTTATCTATTTATATATTCAATTATTTAAACATACAAAATGTCAATGGATTATCTTACTCCCTCGACTTTACCACAACCAAAATTGAAAAGAACAAATACTGGTTTTACTCCAAATCAAATTATTGCTTTAGATGCTGCAATTCCTGAATCTTGCAAAAATACTTGGTTTAAATATTCTCAATTAGATATTTTGGATTCAAATAAAAAGCCAAATCCCGATGATGATGTAAGAGCTATTGTTCATGAATCAGATAAATTCGAAGAAGAATTTGTTAAACATGTTGAAACTTCATTAGGTAGATCAATGTATAATTGTGATGATTTAGCCGCTTATCAAGCTGCTTCAAATACTGTTAGAGATGCATTAATTTTAGATTGGTCAAATACTCAACAAAAGCAAACTATACAAGATGGTAAAAGAGTTTACTATTTATCATTAGAATTTTTAATGGGTAGAGCTATGGATAATGCATTAATTAATTTGAAATGTGAGAACACCACTAGGGCTTCATTAAAAGATTTGGGGTTCAATTTGGAAGATGTATTAGATCAAGAACCTGATGCCGCTTTAGGTAATGGTGGTTTGGGTAGATTAGCTGCATGTTTTGTTGATTCATTATCTTCAAAAAATTATTCGGGTTGGGGTTATGGATTAAATTATCAATATGGTATTTTCAAACAAAAAATTATTGATAGTTATCAAATTGAAACTCCTGATTATTGGTTAAAATATACAAATCCTTGGGCATTGGATAGACATGAGATTCAAATTCCAGTTGATTTTTATGGTTATGTTTATGAAGAAAATGATCCAAATACTGGTAAAACTAAAAAAAATTGGAATGGAGGAGAAAGAGTCTTGGCAGTTGCTGCTGATTATCCAATTCCTGGTTTTAATACTGAAAATACAAATAATTTAAGATTATGGAACGCAAAACCAACAAATGAATTTGATTTTACAAAATTTAATGCTGGTGATTATCAACAATCTGTTGCTTCACAACAAAAAGCAGAAGCTATTACATCAGTATTATATCCAAATGATAATTTTGAAAAAGGTAAAGAATTAAGATTGAAACAACAATATTTTTGGGTAGCTGCTTCATTACATGATATTGTTCGTAGATTTAAAAAGAATCACAAAACAAATTGGAAAAAATTTCCAGATCAAGTTGCAATTCAATTAAATGATACTCATCCAACTTTAGCTATAGTTGAATTACAAAGAATATTAGTTGATTTAGAAGGATTAGATTGGGATGAAGCTTGGTCAATTGTTACTAAAGTATTCGCATATACTAATCATACAGTCATGACTGAAGCTTTGGAGAAATGGCCAGTTGATGTTGTTGGTAAATTATTACCAAGACATTTGGAGATTATTTATGATATCAACTATTTCTTCTTGAAAGAAGTTGAGCATAAATTCCCAAATGATAGAGGATTATTAAGCAGAGTATCGGCAATTGAAGAAGGTAGTCCAAAATCAGTTAGAATGGCATATTTAGCAATTATTGGATCTCATAAAGTCAATGGAGTTGCAGAATTACATTCAGAATTAATTAAAACAACAATTTTCAAAGATTTTGTTAAAGTTTTTGGACCTGATAAATTTACAAATGTTACAAATGGTATTACACCAAGACGTTGGTTAAGACAAGCAAATCCAAAATTATCTGCATTAATTGCTAAAAAATTAAATGATCCAAATTATGATTATTTAACCAACTTGGGTAGGTTGAAAAATTTAGAAAAATACATTAACGATGACAAATTCTTAAAAGAATGGGATGCTATAAAATTTGATAACAAGAAAAGATTAGCGTTGTTAATCAAAGATGAAACTGGTGTAGAAGTTGATCCAACTGTTTTATTTGATGTTCAAGTTAAGAGAATTCATGAATACAAAAGACAACAAATGAATATCTTTGCTGTTATTTATAGATATTTAAGAATTAAAGAGTTATTAGCAGATGGAGTATCAATTGAAGAAATTAAAGAAAAACATTATATTTCAAAATGTTCCATTTTCGGAGGTAAAGCCGCACCAGGTTATTATATGGCTAAAACTATTATACATTTAATTTGTAAAGTTGGAGAAGTTGTCAATAATGATTCAGAAATTGGTAATTTATTAAAAGTTGTATTTATACCAGATTATAATGTTTCAAAAGCAGAAATTATATGTCCTGGATCCGATTTATCAAATCATATTTCAACTGCAGGTACTGAAGCTTCTGGTACATCAAATATGAAATTTGCATTAAATGGTGGATTAATAATTGGTACAGTTGATGGAGCAAATGTTGAAATTACAAGAGAAATAGGTGAAGAAAATATTTTCCTTTTTGGTAATTTAGCAGAATCAGTTGAAGAAATAAGACATAGACATTTTGTAGATGGAGTTAAAATCCCAAAGACCTTAGAAAAAGTCTTTTCAGCTATATACGAAGGACAATTTGGTAATCCAGATGATTTCAAACCATTAATTGATTCCATAAAGTATCATGGAGATTATTATTTAGTAAGTGATGATTTTAATTTATTTTTAGATGCTCACAAAAAGTTGGAAAATGTATTTGGTCATCATGGAGGTGATTCAGAAGATGGTGATCATTTACATAAATGGGTCAAAAAATGTGTTTGGAGTGTTGCTAATATGGGATTTTTTTCAAGTGATCGTTGTATTGATGAATATGCAGAAAATATCTGGAATGTTGAACCTTCAAATTATTAAATTGGTAAATGTTGAGTTCTTTAGTTTTTATATATTTATCAAGTTTTAGATGAGAACATTTTATAAAAGTACAGATAATAAAAAATTTTGAGTTTAAGCCAGAATGTAATTGTTGAAGTCTTAAAAGTCAATTTAAAGATGCTGGTGGTGCACATTTGGGAGTTTTGATAACTGATGGTTCTGACAAATATATACTTCAATAGTTTTTGCAACATATGGAGAAATGATTACATTTTTAATTTTAGTTGACACATTATGGTTGCAAATCCCGAAATTGGGCCGCTACCAATCGATTCATTACGTCAAATCGGCATTCCAAATTTATTTAGGGTTATTTAGGGTCTGAATTTGCATCTATTGAAATACATACTAACGATCCACATACTTAAAGTTGAAGATAGCATTACAAAATAACGAAAATCGCCATCTATAAATTCCCAAGATTTTCCCAAAAAGATTTCAAAATTTATGTCACTTTTTTTTTACTTCTTTTTCACTAACAATAAATTCAACATATTCCCGAACTTCACAACATACAAAAATCTGTTTGTGAGTTCTACTATTATTAATTCAATTCACTTTATTGTTAATTAATTCAATTTTTTTTCAATTACTTATTAATAATGTCCATTTTCAAACACATTTCATTATTCCACCACTCCAAAAAATCAACTAAACCATCATCACCAGAATCATCATCAATTGAAGAATCATCACCAAATTCATCATCAACTGATAATGATTCTACATCATCACAATAATATTCAATTCAAAAAAGAATCATTAATACTAATCAGTTAATTCTACATTATTACAATAATATTCAATCTAAAAAAAATCATTTATACTAATCAGTTGATTCCGATACTAAGGTGTTTGATAAAATTTAAATTATATGGTCTTTGTTGTTGTACCTAATATTTTTATTTACTAAAACACCAAAATCTTACAAAATTATAAAAAATCTATAGGTGAACTCAAATATTAATGTGTTTTGTTGTTGAACATTCTATATTTACTTCACCGCAAAAATTAAATCTCAAAAATATCATTAATACTAATCAGTTGATTCTACATTATCATAAAAATTCAATTCAAAGAAAAAATCATTAATACTGATCAGATGATTCTACATTATCATAATAATATTCAATCT
This sequence comes from Lodderomyces jiufengensis, assembly GCF_024610255.1. Lineage (NCBI taxonomy): Eukaryota > Fungi > Ascomycota > Pichiomycetes > Serinales > Debaryomycetaceae > Lodderomyces > Lodderomyces jiufengensis. The sequence goes on along the minus strand of NW_026261569.1, from coordinate 113,670 downwards.
GAAAAAAATCATTAATATTAATCAGTTGATTCAATATATAATTCATTTGATGCAGAAATATCTGTATCAAAGTGTTTGATAAAATTTAAATTATGTGGTCTTTGTTGTTGTACCTAATAATTTTATTTACTGAAACACCAAAATTTTACAAAATTATCAAAAATCTAAAGGTGAATTTAAATATCAATGTGTTTTGTTGTTGAGCATTCTTATTTACTTCACCACAAAAATTGAATCTTAAAATTATCATTAATACTAATCAGTTGATTCTACATTATCACAAAAATATTCAAAATCAAAAAAAAATCATTAATACTAATCAGTTGATTCTACATTATCATAAAAATATTCAATTCAAAAAAAAATCATAATCCTCATTAGTTGATTCCGATACTAAGGTGTTCGATAAAATTTAAATTTTATGGTCTTTGTTGTTGTACCTAATATTTTTATTTACTAAAACACCAAAATCTTACAAAATTATAAAAAATCTATAGGTGAATTTAAATATTAATGTGTTTTGTTGTTGAACATTCTTATTTACTTCACCACAAAAATCAAATCTTAAAAAAATTATTAATACTAATCAGTTGATTCTACATTATCACAAAAATATTCAAAATCAACTAAAAATCATTAATACTAATCAGTTGATTCTACATTATCATAAAAATATTCAATTCAAAAAAAAATCATAATCCTCATTAGTTGATTCCGATACTAAGGTGTTTGATAAAATTTAAATTTTATGGTCTTTGTTGTTGTACCTAATATTTTTATTTACTAAAACACCAAAATCTTACAAAATTATAAAAAATCTATAGGTGAATTTAAATATTAATGTGTTTTGTTGTTGAACATTCTTTATTTACTTCACCACAAAAATTAAATCTTAAAAATATCATTAATACTAATCAGTTGATTCTACATTATCATAAAAATTCAATTCAAAGAAAAAATCATTAATACTGATCAGATGATTCTACATTATCATAATAATATTCAATCTGAAAAAAATCATTAATATTAATCAGTTGATTCAATATATAATTCATTTGATGCAGAAATATCTGTATCAAAGTGTTTGATAAAATTTAAATTATGTGGTCTTTGTTGTTGTACCTAATAATTTTATTTACTGAAACACCAAAATTTTACAAAATTATCAAAAATCTAAAGGTGAATTTAAATATCAATGTGTTTTGTTGTTGAACATTCTTATTTACTTCACCACAAAAATTGAATCTTAAAATTATCATTAATACTAATCAGTTGATTCTACATTATCACAAAAATATTCAATATCAACTAAAAATCATTAATACTAATCAGTTGATTCTACATTATCATAAAAATATTCAATTCAAAAAAAAATCATAATCCTCATTAGTTGATTCCGATACTAAGGTGTTCGATAAAATTTAAATTTTATGGTCTTTGTTGTTGTACCTAATATTTTTATTTACTAAAACACCAAAATCTTACAAAATTATAAAAAATCTATAGGTGAATTCAAATATTAATGTGTTTTGTTGTTGAACATTCTTTATTTACTTCACCGCAAAAATTAAATCTCAAAAATATCATTAATACTAATCAGTTGATTCTACATTATCATAAAAATTCAATTCAAAAAAAAAATCATAATCCTCATTAGTTGATTCCGATACTAAGGTGTTTGATAAAATTTAAATTTTATGGTCTTTGTTGTTGTACCTAATATTTTTATTTACTAAAACACCAAAATCTTACAAAATTATAAAAAATCTATAGGTGAATTCAAATATTAATGTGTTTTGTTGTTGAACATTCTTTATTTACTTCACCGCAAAAATTAAATCTCAAAAATATCATTAATACTAATCAGTTGATTCTACATTATCATAAAAATTCAATTCAAAAAAAAAATCATTAATACTGATCAGATGATTCTACATTATCATAATAATATTCAATCTGAAAAAAATCATTAATATTAATCAGTTGATTCAATATATAATTCATTTGATGCAGAAATATCTGTATCAAAGTGTTTGATAAAATTTAAATTATGTGGTCTTTGTTGTTGTACCTAATAATTTTATTTACTGAAACACCGAAATTTTACAAAATTATCAAAAATCTAAAAGTGACTTTAAATATTAATGTGTTTTGTTGTTGAACATTCTTATTTACTTCACCACAAAAATCAAATCTTAAAAAAATCATTAATACTAATCAGTTGATTCTACATTATCACAAAAATATTCAAAATCAACTAAAAATCATTAATACTAATCAGTTGATTCTACATTATCATAAAAATATTCAATTCAAAAAAAAAGCATAATCCTCATTAGTTGATTCCGATACTAAGGTGTTCGATAAAATTTAAATTATATGGTCTTTGTTGTTGTACCTAATATTTTTATTTACTAAAACACCAAAATTTTACAAAATTATAAAACATCTAAAAGTGACTAAATATTAATGTGTTTTGTTGTTTAACATTCTTTATTTACTTCACCACAAAATTTAAATCTTAAAAATATCATTAATACTAATCAGTTGATTCTACATTATCATAAAAATTCAATTCAAAGAAAAAATCATTAATACTGATCAGATGATTCTACATTATCATAATAATATTCAATCTGAAAAAAATCATTAATATTAATCAGTTGATTCAATATATAATTCATTTGATGCAGAAATATCTGTATCAAAGTGTTTGATAAAATTTAAATTATGTGGTCTTTGTTGTTGTACCTAATAATTTTATTTACTGAAACACCAAAATTTTACAAAATTATCAAAAATCTAAAGGTGAATTTAAATATCAATGTGTTTTGTTGTTGAACATTCTTATTTACTTCACCACAAAAATTGAATCTTAAAATTATCATTAATACTAATCAGTTGATTCTACATTATCACAAAAATATTCAATCTAAAAAAGAATCATTAATACTAATCAGTTGATTCTACATTATCCTAAAAGTATTCAATTCAAAAAAATATCAATAAAACTAATCAGTTGATTCTACGTTATCACAAAAATATTCAGTTCAAAAAAGAATCATTAATACTAATCCGTTGATTCTACATTATCATAAAAATATTCAATTCAAAAAAAATATCATTAAAACTAATCAGATGATTCTACGTTATCATAAAAATTTAATTCAAAAAAAAATCATTAATACTAATCCGTTGATTCTACATTATCATAAAAATATTCAATTCAAAAAAATATCATTAAAACTAATCAGTTGATTCTATATTATCACAAGAATATTCAAAATCGACTAAAAATTTCAATTGACTTCTTTTTTTGCTTTCAAAGTTAAATCATCATTATTGCAATTCAAATTACAAGATAAAAAATTAATATCAACAAATTAATTTTCCCAATCTACCACAACAAATCATAAATATATTAAATTCAACAATTCCAATTGGACTGGCCCCTCAATTAGTACAATTTTAATGTATTCACAAAAATCATAATTTCAAATCACCAAAAATTATTTGTTTAATTCAATAATGTACAAAAAAAAAAATTGTTTTATAACCAAATATTGCTAATTTATATTAAAGTAAAATATAATTCCAATTCCTTTCAACCGTATCCTGTAGTATTTATCTCTCTCTCTATTCTCTAATAATAAAACCTTTATTTATAACATGTTCATTTAGTTTAAAATATAATAATATGAAAACATGTGTTTCATATTTTCCTTTCAATAAGCCTAAGTAGTGACGATAGGGAAAAGTTGATTTGCATAATTTTATCTAAATTTCATTCAGCTTTTGAAACCTAGTAATTACAAAATTTGTTTCAACTGACCACATAATCCTTGATCTTAACTTGATTCATTACTCAGAGGACATATATGATCCAATTGACTTTTAAAATATGAAAGAACAAAGTCTATATTCTCTCAACTTTTAAGGTCAAAGTCAATCAGTACTGCAGTAAGGATGCAAAAAAGGTAGATAGATTGATTGTCGTGAATTTAGACTTAGTGTCAAATTTGTAAATGTTCTGTCAAAAACTTTTGCTGCTTTGGCTTAGATTATTATGTAACTGCTTGTTCTGTATGTATGGGATAGAATTGTAAATTTTACATATTATTATTAACACTAAATCAATTACAACACTCATCTGAAACACTTTATAAGAAAAAAGGGTCCACTACAATTTTTGAATCTACAAATTATCACTTTCGTTAAACCATCACATCTTGTACATATAAACTAAAACAATGCCAATAAAACAACAACAACCAGAAAATTTAGAAATTGAAATAGATACAACTAATCCAATACCAGATTCACAAATAAATTACCAGGATGCAATACAATATTGGTCATCAGTTCCAGCATCAGTTAATGGAGTTCTTGGTGGGTATGGAGAACAAACATCTGTTCCAAAATCAGATATAATTGGATCACAAACTTTTTTACGAAAATTATCTAGTCGAATGATACCACCAGAAAATCAATTAAAATTAACTATAGATATGGGTGCAGGTATTGGACGTATAACTAGAGATTTATTATGGAAAGTTTCAGATACTGTTGATTTATTAGAACCTGTAGTACCATTTGTTGAACAAATGCCAAATGAATTACGTATGGTTGAAAAACAAGGTAAATTAGGTGAAATTTTTCCTATAGGTATGCAAGATTGGGAACCAAGTAAAAAATATTGGTTAGTTTGGTGTCAATGGTGTGTTGGACAATTACCTGATGAAGAATTGATAAAATTTTGGATTAAATGTAGACTAGCTTTATGTGAAAATGGTACTTTGATTGTAAAAGAAAATATTGCTCCTATACAAGATATTTTTGATGATACTGATAGTTCAGTTACCAGAACTGATTCAAAGTTTAGGGAATTATTCATAAAAGCTGGGTTTAAATTGATTGCTAGTGATGTACAAAAAGGGTTACCTAAGGAATTGTTTCCTGTTAGAATGTATTGTCTAAAAGCTGCACCAATAAATTAAAATACTAACATCATAATTACTCATCGACCACAACAATGTATTATCAAAGTCGTCAATTTTAAATTGTAAGTTCTACAAAAGTGGTATTCAAATTAATTGTCTATTCAAAAAAAATTGTCCTAAACTACCCTATATTTACTTGGTTCATAAGGCAATAACAAAGCTAAAAAGCCAATAACTCCAACAAAAGCACCACAAATCCAAATTGGTACAGAACTTGCAGTATTTGAATAATAAGCAATTAACGGAACAATAACAGTTGCAACTCTTGTACTTGCAATTGCTAAAGCATTACCAGTACCTCTTGCATGACTTGGAAATACTTCTGGTGTATATGCATATAATACTGCATAATATATATATATAGTTGCAAATGATAATGAACTTAATGCAACATTTTGAGCTCTATTTTTAACTTGTGTATAACCAAACAAGAAAGCCATTGCTGATATTCCTCCAATACATAAAACACCTCTTCTACCTAATATGGGAAAAAAATATAATAATCCACCAGCCATTAATGGACCTGCCATTGATACAGTGTTTGAAATCAAACTATCTCTATATACTCCCTTTGTATCTGATGCTGAAATGTTTGAACCTCTGGTTGCTAAATATTGAGGTAAGAAAGAACTAAAAAAAGTATGTTAGTAAAATAATCAGACTTAAAACATTTGTAAATTTTCTTTTTGATTCACACATACCTGAATAATGGATAACTTATACCTAATAAAAACCAAGATAAAAATATTAAACTTGTTGATCTTGCCATTTTTGCAGAACTAAATAAAATTGAAATATGATGTTTTACTAAATTAAATAATTCTCTAAAATCAATATGTTTTCTATAATCATCATTAATTTTAATACTACCTAAATTTTCTAAGTCTTCCAAAGTTAATGAACAAGTTCTACCATATTTATTAGCAATATCATGTAAAATTTCAATAGCTTCAGCATCTCTATTATTTGAAACTAAAAATTTGGGAGTTTCTTTTAGGTTAATAACAGTTAATCTTAATAATGACATAAATAATACAATTGATCCATTAGTATAATAAACATATCTCCAACCTTTATTAATATGTGATGGACAATAATCAGCACTTTCACAAGAATTACCAGGTAAAAAAGCATAAGCTAAAGCAACTGCAATAACTTGTCCTATCCCCCAAAAAAATGCAAAAAATGTTAATAACCATTGATTTTTATGTGGTAAATATTCTAAAAATACACAAGTATCTAATACTAAATTCCCACCTGCAGCAAAACAACTTAAAAATACAAATATACAATAACTTGCCATTGATGACATAGTGCCTGTTATTATAGTAAATAATCCACTTAATAATAAACTAATATTAAAAGCTAATTTTCTACCAATTAAATCAGCAGAAAATCCCCAAAATACTGCACCAAATAATAATCCAGCAGCTAATAATTCATTTGATACTGGGAATTTATAACCAAATTGATAATTTATAAATGTACGAACTGAAGATTCTAAATAAGTTAATTGAGTATCTGTCCAATATCCCATCCCATTTAAAAAAAATAATTTTAAATGATAAGGAGTAAAACCAATTTCATCAATTGCATCATTTATTAATTTCATTTTTTTATGTAATACTTCATCTTTTAAACTATATAATTCTTCATCTTTTAAAGTATTTTCTCCTGAAGTTGAAATATTATCTGATGATTGAATTTCATGTTCTAATGATGGTGTAGCTGATAAATCATGTGGAACTTGTGATTTTTTTTCAATATCTGACATGATGATGGTGTTTTCAATCTAATAAAACCTTGGATTTATTATCGTAATTGTCTTTGTTTTGTTATAATTTCTTTTAATTATGTTTAATGCTGCAAAATTTGAAACACGTCAAAATTAGAAAAAAATAAATAAATAAATAAATAAATAAAGCCTCGTAAAATGTGATATTTGGTTTCTCAAAGATTGACTATACAAAATCTCTTGTTGAAGTAAAAATGAATGAATGAAAGTAATAAAGTTTTAAACTTTTAACAAGAAGAAATATAAAATATTAGAATTGGAGAATTTCATAGTTATATAAATCAAGAGATAACGTGGAGATAATGAAAATTTTTTTCAAGACTATTAAGATCAAATTATAATCTATCAAAATTAAAAGTTTAAAAAATCTATCAATCAAATAAATTATTTTGTGTGACTTCATACCTAAAATTAACAATGTATATATGTATATATATCTATTAACTACTTGAATATAACTATAAACGTATTATTACTTATTTAGGGCAAAATTCCACATTTTTTTCTTTATATTTTAATATTAGTACTAAAAATAGATTCTATATTTCAAATTCTCTTCTACCACTAATTATCTTATCTGGCTTATCTATTAATTAATCCCCTACGCTACAAATTTAAAATAGGTTTTATTACAAATTCTATACATTTAATAATTGTTAAGATTCTCAGAACAATTTTATTATAATTGGCTGATGATATAAATTAATAAAATAAATTAAGTTAATAGATACGAAAATACACAATATATTAATTTTGTACAATTAAATTGAATACTATATTAAATGCATAACTTACTATTATTTGATGTACGTAATTAATTTTTAAAAATAAGGTCCACGTTTTAACTTCCATTTTGTAACTAATTATACTTTACTTTTACTAGTATAATCATAATTAACTAATTGAATTAACTAATTGATATACAAGTCAATTCATTTAGGCTAAATCATTTAGTTTAATCAATTTTTATATGCAATGATTAAGTATGTAAAAAAAAATCTACTAGAGAAAATAATTACCAATTTATAATTATTATTTTTGTTGAGGAGAAAATTTTAATCAAATTTGTTTAACTGTCATGTGAATATTAACTATTTTCGATCCTTAAATTCTTCAACTTTATAGATATACTTTTAAATTTTTGACATTTTTTCAATCAAAACCCAATTGATAGAGTCAAATTAATTCAGAATACAATTAAGTAAGATACAAGAATAACTTAAGTTTATATAAAATTTTATTGTCAAACCTTGATGGAAGAAGAGCTCAGAAGTCACCATCCTTAATTATGTGCATATTCGATAGAAGATATCCGTATATTACTTTTTTATAATTATAAACAAGTTGGGGGGTTATAAAATATTTTTATCCGTCTCGCTAAAGTTTTTTCCGAAATTTATAAATGTAGTTTCAGCTGTGTAGTTAAATAAATCATAAGAGATTATTTAGTTATATCGAACTTTTATGTACTTTATAATATATTGTAAATAATGTAGTATTATCTATTTAGTTGATAGTTGAATGATTAGTGATTGAATATCACCAAATATCTTATTTAAAATCTAATACTTAAATTGCTAGAATCACGTGTCTCTTAAATAATATAAATGTCAGAACTGAAATACGACAAAAACTATATTACTGATATTTTAGAATCACTTAATTTTGTTCATTTTTAATTTATTCTATTGATCCTTTTTAATTGTATTCTCCAAATTTTTATGGCTAATCGAATTCTTAAGTAAATGTATAACTTAAATGAATACGTATAAAATACACTGGCACATTTTTTTTAAGTCAATACTCATTACACAAATTTGTATGCGGCAAAACTACTTTTGTGTCACATATATTACAGACTTCTCATTAAAGTTCATTAAAAGACCAACCAACTTTACAAATTATCGAAATTTAAATTCAAAAATAAATAAAACTATTGTACACAAATTATAAATGAATAAATAAATAATCAAAAAAAAACTTCTTAAATGCAAAAGTCTATAAAGTCAAATGAAAAAAATGCACGAGATGAAAAAATCAACCATCTTTAACTTCCTCTTATTCTAAACAACTCTTTGTTTACTAGGTTCAAAAGGTAAAAACAATGCAATAATACCAATAACTCCAACAAAAGCACCACAAATCCATATAGGTACAGAACTAGCAGTATTTGAATAATAAGCAATAATAGGAACCATAGCAGTACATATTCTTGTACAAAATAAACATAAACAATTTCCTGTAGCTCTTGCTGCACTTGGCATAACTTCTGGTGTATATGCATAAATCACTCCATAATATATATAAAGACAACAATATACTGATGAAGTAAAACCAACATTTTGTCCTCTTGTTTTAACTTGTGTATAACCAAATAAAAGAGCCATTGTTGATATTCCTCCAATACATAATACTCCTCTTCTACCTAACCATGGTAAAAAATATAATAATAATCCTGCAATAATTGGACCACCTATTGAACAAACATTTGCAATTAAATTATCTCTATATACTCCACCAATTGTATCTGCACTTATATTAGCACCTCTAGTAGCTAAATATTGAGGTAAAAATGATGAATATAATGGATAAGAAATCCCCAAGAATGCCCAAGAAATAAATAATAAAATAGTTGATCTAATTGCTTTATTTGTTGCAAATAAAATTTTTAAATGTTGAAACATTAATTTGGAAATCCCCAAGACACTAAAATTTTTTCTATAATCTTCATTAGATTTAATATTACCACATTCTAATAATTGATCTAAAGTTAATGAACAATTTCTATTATATTTGGTTGCAATTTCATGTAATACTTGAATAGCTTCAGCATCTCTATTATTTGCAATCAAAAACTTAGGAGTTTCTTTTAATCTAATTACAGTTAATCTTAATATTGCCATAGCTAATACAATACATCCATTAGTATACCAAACATATCTCCAACCTCTATTTAAATGAGATGGACAATTATCAGCACTTTCACAAGAATTATTTGGTAAAAAAGCATACCCCAAAGCAACAGCTACTGTTTGTCCAACACCCCAAAATAATGCAAAAAATGTTAATAACCATTGATCTTTATGTGGTAAAAACTCTAAAAATACACAAGTATCCAATACTAAATTCCCACCAGCTGCAAATGCACTTAATAATACAAATAAACAATAACTTGCCATATTTCCCATCATACCAGTCATTATTGTAAAAATAGCACTTAATAATAAACTTAAATTGAAAGCTAATTTTCTACCAATTAAATCAGCACCAAAACCCCAAACTAAAGCACCTAAAATCATTCCACCAGCATAACATTCAGCACTTACTGGAAATTTATAACCAAATTGATAATTTATAAAAGTACGTACAGTACTTTCTAAATAAGTTAATTGAGTATCTGTCCAATATCCCATACCATTTAAAAAAAATAATTTTAAATGATAAGGAGTAAAACCAATTTCATCTATAGCATCATTTATTAATTTCATTTTTAAATGTAATATATCATCATTTGCTTCTAAATCAATCATATCAAATTCTGATGAAGTTGTATCATCTAAAAATTTTTGACTTTCTCTATCATCTTCAAGTTTTGAATGAGTTGATGAATTATCTTTTGGTTGTTGTTGTTGTTGTTGTTTTTCATTAGTGTATTGTTCTGATTTATATGAATTTAAATGATTTAAATCTGAAAGATTTGTTAATTTAACTTCTTCTTCTTCTTGTTTTTTAGAAATTAAAGACATTTTGAATAGTCGGTATCCTTTTGGGTATAGATTATTTATTTATTTTGTAAACGAACGAATGAATGACTGAATGAATATATATAAATGAATGAAAAGATTGAACAACTATTAGATAAGTAAATATTGTTTGTTGTAAGAATAGTTAGTTTATTTCTTGACCAATTGAACCGATTGAACTTTAATTAAATAATAATATGTAGACAAATAGTTGTTGAGAACACTATACTATATATATACTCAAACTCAGAAGTAAGTATGAATTTAAAAAAAAATTGAAGTATTATAATTATATAAATTATTTAGCTTTAGAAATGGTTTTAATAATAAATAATTAAAAAAATTTTTTCTTTTAAAAATCTGGAGTATTAAACACAAAATTATTACAAAGATAGAAAAAAAGAAATTATTAGATTTTTAATTTTCCGGATAGACAGTATTAATAGTCTACTCTCTTTACATTAGAATAAATACATTATTGATTGTAATTTTTTTGCGAAAATACATTCAAAAGTTCATGTCTTGAATCAAGTATATATCAATTTTTGAACTTTAATGTAACTCTCAAATTTTATGTATTGAAATTTTTAATTCAGCTGGTTTTGATATCGAACTTCAAGAATCAGTTATTTAAACTGAAGTATTAATTGTATTAAATTAAACTTAGCATTTGTTTCAGATTCTGGCGACCCAGATAGCGCGGTGCGGCACATAATCGTTAGCATCCATTTAGCCCAAATTAGCCTAAACACCGTTCCAACCAGTTTCATGATGGTGAGTAGTCTCAAGTTGGTTGATCAAATAATAAATTTTGATAGTTTGAAAACTACAATAAAAGAATATATAAAGAGAATGTTTATTATGCTATATAACAATTTAATTTAAATAATACTATTTTAATTGAATTCCCAAAATGTAACTTATTGAAAGCTGGCCAGACTTTTTATAAATTTATTCCAAGTTTTCCAATTTGATTTTATAATATTTAATTTATTTTGAAATTAGCTAATGAGTTTTAATGTTTTATATTTTGTTGTAAATTATGTTCATATTTTATTGTAAAATCTGTTTGTATTTTGTTGTAAAAATTTTTATTTTTATTTTGATCTAATATTGACTATTGATACGTTCCCATCCCTTTCAATTCTAATGACTTGAATTTAGTTCCACCTTTGATTTTACTTGAAAACCTATTAATTTTCTTACCCCGATACCTCCTTATTTTTTAAATCAGTTTCATTTTCAATTTTTATTTATTAATTTTAATTTAATTTCAATTCTATTTTTAGTAATAATGCAAAATATATTGAATTTTTTGTTCCTTTTTTTTTTTTCATTTTACTTTATTAAACCTTCTTCAGCACTATCCATATTATACCTAAGAAGTACTCAATTGAATCCTAGTTTAAGTTGTGGAAATTTTGATGCCTTTTAAAAAAGATTGATGGAAGCTGAATTATAAGCATCATTAAATTCTCAATTGATTGAGTGGTAATAACTTCTTACTTGTTCAAGTCTTGGGGTAAAATAATAATCATCATCTTCTCTCTTCTTATTAATAGCTTCATCCTTATTTAATTTATTCCAAAATTGAGCATAAGGGATATTATCTGCTTCTTTACAATTTTTTTTTTCTACTGAATAATTAACATTTTGTGCATTCTTTAAAATTGATTTTGGAGGTGGTGTGTTAGATTTCGATTTCGATTTTGATTTTTTACCACTTTTTTTAACTTTTGATTTCTTAAAGATATTTTTGACTTTGTTGGTTATTGAAGTTTTATTTGCAATTTTATTTGGAGTTTTATTTGATTCATCAGCAGTTGGGGAATATATATTGTTTAAAATTTTATTCATTTTTTTGAAATCTTTTTTGTTTAAATCAAAAGTACGTTTGTTTTTGTTATCCAAATCTTCATAACCTGGCATAGAAATATTATGATGAGTTTTGAAAAGAACTTTTAAAATATCTTCTGGTTCATCTGTTTCTTTTGATAATAAAAATGGTAAATGTTTCTTACAAAATTTTTTACATCTTTCTGAAAATGGACGCTTTAATTTTTCACTAGATGTTGTATCCTCGTAATCTTGTTTACCTTCTTCTAAATGTTTTTCTTCTACTTTTCTTGAATGATCTTCTTCATCATTGCAGAAATTTATTTGACTTAAGTCAAAGTTTCTACCAATAGTTGCTTGAGCATATTTTTCAAAAGATTCTTCATCTTCTTTACTTTCATCTTCTTTACTTTTATCTTCTTTACTTTCTTCTTTAATTTCTTCTTTAATTTCTTCTCCAATTTCTTCTCTAACTTCTTCTCTAATTTCTTCTTTACTTTCTTCTTCCATAATTCCTTCTTCGTGTTTGTCAGTTTTTTCTACTCTTTCATGATTAAAGTTTTCATTGGTTTCTTGAGGTGAAATTGGTGTAGGTAATGATGTATCACTTAAAATAGTGTTGCAATTTGATTCTGAGGGAGTTTTTTCAATTTGATTATCTTCTAAATATAAATCGATGAAAGAAATAATTGGTGCATAAGTTGCATTTGAATCAGTTATATTTGATGACATATTTGATATAATTGAAAGTATAATTGTTTGCTTAAATTGATTGTTTTGTAAAAGTGGTTGTAAATAAAAAGTAGGAATTTTGATATGTTTTGCAACCAAAAATAATTTATAAATTTAAAGTGAGAATTTTGTTAAGGGGGGAATAATTTATTGTTTAGTAAGTGTGAAACTCAAAAACCATAAGATTATTAGAGTTGATTTAGAATACTAATAAATAAAGGCATTTACTATTATTAAACGTTCAGTAATTTGAAAATGATCTGTGAGCTTACTAACACTGTTCTTTTGCTACCCAATTCATTGGTCTAATTCAAAATGAACATAAAACACCATGTAAAATTACTTTGATATTAATCAAAATATAGAAATTATCAACTCTCTATTTTATTGCAAACCCATTCTCATTAGCTACTATTTTAGAAAGATTTTAATACTAGCAAAGAGATGATTTTAAAACTGCAAATCCTTACTTAGTTGCGGATGGTACCTGCTGTAGAGTATCTTGATGATCTGGAAGGGTTGGTTTGGTTGATTTAATTTCTGATACTTCAAACTGAATATATAAATTAGAAGAAGGTAGTACACATGATGGGATTTTTCCAAAACTTGCTGAGTCAGGTTGACTAGACTTGTCAACAGGGGGTTGTGATTTTTAAATAATTCACTGAAAGAGAGATTATGCCAATTTTGCGTTCTATATGTCAGTTTTATACTAATCAACACATTTATTTTGAAGCTATGTAATAACCTCTTTGAATGGATTTATTAAACACCCAAACACAAAAAGTAAGCAAAGACAGGAAAATCAAAACAACACTTAAACTTCTCTTAACCAATGTAAAAAATTTCTCTGAACCAATATGAACTTCAACTCCAAATGCAACAAATCCAGTTAAACAAACAAATATATAGAGTGCAAATGGAAATAAAAAATAACCAAATAAACTTGTGAACCCACCAATCGATAAAAAAATTGTTGATAATGAAATTAAAAAACCACCTGCAGCGAATGTATAAATTAATTTTGGAAATTTATGATTACAACCTGTAGTTACTTGATTGTTTGGCGAAATTGAGTTTTCAATAGTTGTGTATGAGATATGATCTTCTTTTTCACTTGGAGAAGTCATTTCTTTAGTATCAACGATAAACTTATTCAATAAGTGTTCTGTATAAGAGATTGTTGCAAAATTTATGCATTTTGATTTAGCAGTATGCTGGAAAAAACTGGACTTTAAATACTTGAAAGAAAATCGTTTTACTTTGGATGATTTTCCTTTGAGTAATTAGGAATAATTAGGCTGTACAATTTAGTTAACTAAAAATAGTCAACTTGACTAAAATTTTAGTGCAATTTTGATGCCATGCCATGGTCATTCAAAGAAGGCTCCTACATAGACAGATAGGCTTTACCATTATAATAAACTTTTAAATGTAAATTTGTACTACAGATTGCAGACTCTTTTCCAAGCACTCAATTAAATAAACATTCTCCGATCATCATTATAAACAACTAATGGTGGATTTATTGAAATTTTTTCGAATTTTGGTAAAGTTGCAGTATCTTCTTTATTGTTCTCTTCTTAATGCAGATTTATAGTTCGACTGGATATAAACTTTTTAGTTGAGTTTATTGGGCATTTTCAAATTGTCCAGTCAGAGAATTTTCGTTGATACTAAGCCATGTTTTAATTTTTATAAATTTAAAAAATTTGCAAAAGTTGGTTGTACAACATGCTGCAGAAATCTACTAACAACCAATCTCATTTCAAAACTATCAAATTTACAAGAGGAGCCAATTCGAGATTCATTAAATCTTGTCTTCTCAAACTTCTCAAAAGAATTGATCAATTAGATTAATAGAAAATTAAAATTACTAATTAAATTCTTTCTTTCGTATTTTGTTTCGTAAAATTAGTAAAAAGGCATCAATTAGTTTATATGCACTACTCAATATTATTAACAGTGTCCAGTCTCGCTATAGCACGACACTTGATTAAGTACGCGTCAATAAAACTAAATCTTTATAAAAAAGTAAACAAATAAAAAAAGATCATACTAAAAATTAAGGTACCAAAAAATTAAATTTTTGACAACCAAATTTACTATAATTCATTAAAAGTTCACAACCAAAACAAAAATGACAACCATATCACCAACCACAAATCAAGACCAACACCCACACCTCCTATCCCCAACAGAAGCATTAATTCACTACTGCAACTACGTCTTAACTGAAGAATTAGAAGAACTTCAAAAAATAGAATACAATAATAAAGGTCGTAAATATAAATTTATAAATAATCAATTTCAAAGAATAAGACAAGAAGATAAACATTTAATAATATATCCAGAACAACCTCAATTAAAAATATCATTTTATTCAGCTTTTAGCATCCTATATCAAATTAATGATCTACTAATTCAAAATCCAGAATTTTGTTGTACAATACTTTCAATAGCTTTAGACTTAGAAAAAAATCAATGGTTTGAAGAACAAAATTCTTCTATTATACATTTCAAAAATTGTAAAATTGATCCAAGAACATTAAAAGATGAAGCAGATACATATATTTTAAAACATCCAATTACTGAAAAACATAAAAAATGGGGCATTAATTTATTAATTTGTTCAAAATTGAATTTCTTACATACAGATCATCATATAGGTACAAAATTAGAAGGAGAAATGATGATTCATCACCTAACTGAATATTTTGGAGATGACTCTTTATCATCAATAGATATTTTAATTGCATTAAAAAGTTCAGTACATTGGGCTAACATTCGTGGAATATTATACAAATTAAATATTCCAAATATAAAAACAACACCACAATTAGTTACTAATTTTGCTAATTTTCCTGCACCTAGCCTAAAATTACAACAAAATATTTACTCAAAATATCCCAGTGGGACTTCTAAATATTCACTTTTGAAAAAATCATTTTTAAAATTGCAAAATTTCAAATACTCCAAACTTATCGAGTTATCATCCGAATTTATTCACCCAATAACTTGGTTATTCCAATTATGTACAGATATAGAAACAGATCCAATAAAGTACCACCTCAGATCTAAAACTAAACAATTATGTGAATCACCAATTAATTTAATGGATTTATCAGTAACAAACAAAGAAAACATAGATGTGTTATTCAATTTAATTTCAATAATAGTCAACGTATTCGCTAACCAGGGAGATGAAGATGAACTAGATCAACTAATTTTAAATTCCAAGATTCCTAAATTTGAAGAATCTTCAAAAAATTTCCCTACATTAACTACTTCATTAACTTCACTCAAGAACAAAATTGAATACTATCAATTAAAAAATTGGAATACTGATGATATTATATCTAGATTAATCGACGAAGTGAACACAGAGAATAGCATATACTCAATTTTAACCAATCTACAAGCTTAGCTGGTAAAAAAAAAATTGTTAAAAAAATACTCTATTATTTTATGTACTTAATTTATATATAACAAATAAACATTCATCAACCCACCAATATTTAAATTTTTTTAATTTATACTATTTTTAAACTCCATAATTATAATTATTAGTCGTAATTGTCTTTCTTCTCAATAAAAATTTCCTAATTTCATCAGCTATAAATACTGTACTAGTTAAAATTAATAAATGTAAAATATCACCTAATGATAAAGATTCAGTTTGGAATATACTTTGAAAGAAAGGTATATAAATTGCACAAAATTGCCCCACCAAAGATCCCAACACTGCAAAATTAAACATTTGATTATTTAATCCCATTTGGAAAATTGATTTTGTATATGATCTACAAGCTAATGCATTAAACATGTCAAAAAATACAAAACATGTGAATGTCATTGTTGTATCTCTTGCAGTTACTTCTCCATCTGTCATCTCTTTAATGAAAATATATAATGTTCCAATAATTATAATTATAGCAGATTGTAAAACTCTTTTTAATAATGAATTAGTTAATATTTTATCATCTCTTTTCCTTGGTGGTTTGTTCATTACTTCATGATCAACTGGTTCAACACCTAACGATTGTGCTGGTGGACCATCCATTAATATGTTTATCCATAAAATTTGCATTGCATTTAATGGATTTGGTAATCCAAAAAAAGTAGATAATGCAATCAATGTTAATGCAGCTATGGATGTACTTAATTGAAAAGTTATAAAATTTTGAATATTATGAAAAATTCCTTTACCTTCTTCTATAGCACTTAAAATTGTACTAAAATCATCATCAGTTAATACCATATCTGCTGCTTCTTTTGCAACATCAGTACCATTTTTACCCATTGCTATTCCAATATCTGCTAATTTCAAAGCTGGTGCATCATTTACTCCATCACCTGTCATTGCTACTATATCACCTCGTCTTTGTAATGCTTTAACTATAGTAACTTTATCTTCTGGTGTTGTTCTAGCAAAAACTGATACATTATGAATAGCTTCTGATAATGCAGTGCCTTCTTTTAAACTTTCTAATTGATCACTTGTCATTACAGAATGTTCACCAGTTATTGGCATTCCAATTTGTTTTGCAATATTCATTGCTGTTGATGGAGAATCACCAGTAATCATTATAACATGAACACCACCTTTCATTAACATTGAAATTGATTTATGTACATTTGGTCTTGGTGGATCTTTCATTCCAATTAATCCACAAAATATTAACTCCTGTGGTTCTTGATTTTCTCCTGGTTTTTCATTAATAAATTTCTTGTTGTTTTGTGCAAATCCCAAAACTCTTAGTCCATCATTTGCCAACATTTTGGATTTTTCATGAATTTGTTGCTTAATTTCATCAGTTAATGGTTTTGAATTACCTGATTCGTCGAAATATCTTGTACAATGACTTAATACTTTTTCGGTTGCTCCCTTTGCAAAAGTTTCTGATTTTTCCATATCTCCCGTATGAACACATACTGCCATATATTTTCTATTTGATGAAAATGGCATTTCATAGATTCTTTCTCTTTGTCCTCTAATATCTTCTAATCCAAAATGTGGTAAACATTCAACTAATGCAATATCACTTGGGTTACCAACATATTTTTCATTTTCTGTAGAATATCTCGCATTATTACATATATTCCCACATTCCAATACTTTTCTAATATTATCAGTCAATTGATGGTGTAATGTATTATCATCCAATCTTTCAACAACCAAAAATGGAGTATTAAAACTTCCTTTAAAATCAGTTGTCCATATTTTAGTAACTGTCATATGATTTTGAGTTAATGTACCAGTTTTATCTGAACATATAACATTGACACTCCCCAAAGTTTCAACACTTGGTAATCTCTTAACAATTGCTTTTTGTTTTGCCATTCTTAGCACTCCCAAGGCTAATGTAACTGTAACTATAATTGGTAAACCTTCAGGTATAGCAGCAACCGCCAAAGAAACTGAAATTTGAAACATATCCAACCAAGATCTACCTTGAAAAATACCAATTAAACAAATTATTCCGATAATTATAAAACTAAAAACACTTAAATCTTTACCTAATTTATCCATTGCTTGTTGTAAAGGAGTTTTGGGTTTTTCAATTTCACTCATCATTTCAAATACTGTTCCAAATACTGTTTGTGCACCAGTTCCAACAACAATCCCACTACCATGACCATCTCTTACTAAAGTTCCCATATATGCTATATCTGTTCTATCAGTTACACCAGGATCCTTTATTGTTACTATTTCTGTTGTTTTCTTAACCGGTCTATTTTCTCCTGTTAAATTTGATTCATCAATACTTAAATATACAGCATCAGTTAACCTTATATCTGCTGGAATTCTATCACCTTGTGCAAAATGTACTAAATCTCCAGGTACTAAAGTTGATGCTAAAACATGAGATGTATTTCCGTTTCTTGTTAATTTGGCTTCTGCAGGTACTAATTTATTCAATGCTTCTAATGATTTTTCAGATCTATATTCTTGTACGAACCCAACTGTTACGACTATTGTTATTGCTAATGTTATACTTATTGCATCATCTTTATTTCCCATCCAAAAACTTATGATTGCTGAACCAATCAATAGCAATATTAATGGATCTTGGTAAAATGATTGTATAAATTTCCACACCAAACTTTCTTCTTCGTTATTATTTAATTCATTTGATCCATATATTGATTTTCTATTTAATACATCTTGATTATTTGTTAAACCTAGTTTTATATCTGTGTTTAATTCTGATGTAGTTTCTTCAATAGTTTTAGAACAAAACTTTAATGATGGAGTATTTGCTCTATTTGGTATTTTCAATTGATCCGTACTAATGTCATATGGATTACTACTCATTCTATTTTACTAATCAATTGATATAAAAAGTTAATAATTTGAATCGTCTCCCTTCTTTGAGTTATTTATGTACAATGTTTAAGGCTTTGAGTTGGGATTGATAATAAATAATTTGATTGATCTATAATATCTAATATAAATTTCAATATAATTATAAAGCAAAATGAACGTGTAGTAAAAGATAAACTTGATTGAAGTTGATTAAATTTGTCAAAAGAGAGAGAGAAAAAAAAATTGTATTGAAAAATTGAAATCTGCAGCACCAAAATAAATCAATACTAAAACAATATAGAATAATGAATTATATTACTTAGTAAATTTGATAAGAATTATCACAAAGAGATGAAGGAGAGAAAGAGAATTTACGTGTTTGATTGAAAGCTTTTAGCTTGATATATTTGACGCGGTAGATCAAGACTCATTGCTAGCGGTTGACCAGAACTTAATCTATTTTATTTTTCCTACGAAGTATCAAATTGAATTTAAATGATCTCAACAAATACGATTTAAACGGACTTAGCTAAAGCCAATTTATTCATCTAATCTTTTGTCTCTCTCTTGTACATTGTATATATTATGTATGATATCATTAATAAGTAAATTCTTTTTCTCTCTGACTCTCTCTTTAAAAAAGTCCGATAAATTACTTAATTAGGACAAATTTTTTTGACTTAGGCCACTAATTTATAATATTTTGAAACTATCATTTTGATCCATACACAAATAATACTAGAATAAGTCGATAAGTATAGGAGCTTAATCTTTTAAGTTATAATATTACAAATAAGTCTATAAAAGATTTCCTAAATTACATATATACAACATCAACAGCAGCTTTATTTAATCTATTCATAATAGCTAAACCTTCATTAGTTTCATCAATACCTTCAACAAAAATATATTCAATTTCTAATTCATCTACTTCTCTTAAGTACTTGAACAAGTTTTGTGATATTTCTTCACCTTTGAAACCTAAATTTTTAATTATTGAAATATTTTCCAAGTCTTTAAATTGTTTTGACTTTAATAATGCTATGTTTTGTGGATTAAGTTTGTGTTTTTCAATATAATCTTGCATTGCTTTTAATCCATCACCACAATTAATAAATAATATAACTTTGGCATTTGGTGAATAATGTTTATATTTCATCCCGGGAGTTTTAACCTTTTCATTCTCCTCCACACCACCTGTTTTCTTATATATCTGTATATTTTCCCATTCTGGACCACCTACCAGCTTAATTTCTTCTAATGAAATCCCACCAGGTCGTAATAACATGGGTGGTGAACTTAATCCATCCACAACAGTAGATTCAACTCCAATGTTACATGAGCCTCCATCAACCACTAGTGGAATTTTCCCTTGAAGATCGTGCATTACATGTTTAGCTAGTGTAGGACTTGGTTTTGTTGATGAGTTTGCTGATGGTGCAGCTAATGGTAAGTCACTTATCGCTATAATAGCTCTTGCTACTGGATGTTGAGGCATTCTTACTGCAAATGTATCTTGATTTCCCGTTACATATGATGATATTGGTGAATTTTTGGGATCATTTGGTAATAGTATAGTTAATGGACCTGGCCAGAACTTTGCTATTAGTTTTTCATAGATGGGCGGTATTTCATAATCTTGTGGTAATAATTTTGATTTGAGTTGTTGGATTGATGATATATGAACAATTAATGGATTATCAGCTGGTCTATTTTTGGCTTTATATATTGACTGTACACTTTGGTCGGATAATGCTGATCCACCTAGACCATAAACTGTTTCAGTGGGGAACCCAATTACGTTTAATAATTTTAATTCATTTGAAGCTTGTTGTAAATTTGATTCTGTCTCTTTATCTGTTATTTGAGGTAGTGATCCATTTTTACTAAATATTATTGACTCTGGTTTTACTTTTAATAGTCTTGTATCGTATTGTGGTATGGATGACATAGCTCGTCTAATACATTTCATTAATTTTTGAACTTCTGGTGATGATTCATTTAATATTTGAAATGTTAAAGATGATGTTTGTTTTTGTGTTTCATTTATGCGAAGAGTAAAATGTGAACCAAATTTGGTTGCAAAAAAAAGAGAGTAAGCATTTTGTGAGAGGAGAACTAAAATTTTAGTAGTTTTAACTAGTCCAGATAAGTTGTTCAAGTTATAAACGCTGGATTTTACCACCTGCTTTATTTACTATACCTAAAATATTAAACATTCACTAATTAATTTCTTCTCATTTTCATTCAATTCTTCATAATAAAATCCAAAATTTCCCAAATTTTTAGCAGTACATTCTTTAAAAAATTCAATCAATAAATCTTTTAAACTATTATCACCACCGTGTTCCTTTACCGATTCATCAACATAAGATTTCAATTTTTCAAAATTTGGTATACCAATATCTTCCATATCTTCCCAACCTTCATCATCTTCCAAAGCTTTTGGTTTCACTTCATCGTCATCCTCTTCTTCTTCAGGTAAGTAATCTGCGGCGTTTGGTTGCTGACATTGGAATTGTAGTTCCGCTACTAACAATTTTAATATTTTGAGGGATGCTGATATTTGAGTAAATCTGTCTGGCATTGTTTTGGCCATTGATCTAGTTATAATTTTATCGCCTTCGTATGGTATGATCTCTCCATTCACTATTAAATCTTCGATCCTTGAATCACCCAATGAAAAAATCTTGCCTAATGCTAATGAATTTTGTTTTATTTGTTCAAATCCTCGAGTGACTTCATATGATTCAAACCATATTGGTAATACTGTTTGTAATCCTGATTTATTGTTGATCGTGATATTGCTTAAGAAATTAATTGTATCTTCTGGTGATTTCAAAACTAATTGACAAAACACCATTATTAGATTTTCAATAGTTATTGATTCTTTTGATATAACTAATCTGTTGACAGTTGCTTCTAATATTTGTGTTAAAATATTTGATGATAAATAATTCTGAAATTTACTTATTAATGATAATACAATGATACCACATTTATTTGCAGCACTATCAGTTAATTTTGGTGATAAAAACTTATTAACTATTTGCATTAATGATTCAATTCCTGATTCTTTCGTTGTTGGATCACGATATTCCAAGAATAAATTTGACCCTTTTTGAATTAATTCATTAAATACTTCGCCACCACTTTGTAAAATTTGATTATCTGTTGATTCTATTAATATCCTTTTCAATATAGGGAATGCATATTCAAATACTTGTGGAGGTAAATCATCTCCAGGAGTAGACTGAATAATTATACTGAGTAATTCCAAACTTAAATATAATTGTGGAGTATATTCACCATTGCTTTCCTCCATTCTTTCAAATATAAAAGGTAGTGATTTGTTACATGCATTCATGTACTCCGTAAGACTGACATTTTTTAATAATGATGTTAAACAATCCGATGATTCAGATATTAGTTGGACATTTGCAGGATCTTTGAATGCAATTATGAAAATCAAATCAATGACACTTTGATTTGGTGGCAAAGTAATCGAAGCAGCATTTGTTGGATTTATAGAAATTGCTTGTGTAATAGCTTCCAATAATGCAGGTAATCCATCATCTTCACATTCTTCAATTAATGATTCTGCAATTTTGAATAGAGAAACTTGAGCTGAATCATTTAGGTCGGCAAAATCAAAAACATGTTGGTAGTATGTACAACTTACTAAAGTTGCAACTTTTATAATTGAATCTTCACCTTTTTCAGCAAATGAGATCATATCATAGAATACTTTCATTGCTTCTTTTTCCATGAAATTTTCAAAATATTTAGGTAATAATAGAAAACAGTTTGCTGTGACTAGATTATACTCATATGATATAAATGAAAGTAGTTTACTTAATGGAATTTCTGGTAGTTGACTATCGTTTGACAATACTCCTTGTAATGTGAAAAGTTGAGCTTCCAATGTTCTTTTATCATTATTATCAAACAGACTAATCAAAGCTTCACTTACTAATTTTATATCTGCCTCATTTAATTCACCCCATAAATCAAGAATAGCGTCTCTTGGATTCAAATCTACTGACAATCCAGTTATTTCACTTATATACAGATTTATATCATTCTCATATTCTTCAACTTTTTCTTTTGCCAATGATGTACATATTACCGCATCAGTTAAGAATTGTTGAATGGTTGTAACTTCTGAAATTCGTATGTCAGCTTGTATGCTAGCAATCGTATGGAAAATATAGTATATCAATTGTCCAACTACTGATAATGCTTCTAATTCAGAATATAATGGAGCTTGATATGTATCTAATGCAATATTGTTGTAAATTGGTGTGAATAAATGCAAAACTTCTAATGTTATTGATAATACACTGAATTTAACATCTTTAGATATACGTTGATGAAACTGGCCAATTATTGATGATATGACTTTGAATAAATTGCTTTTAAATTGTAATTCAATTAAATTATTCCCTTCCATTTTCAATAGACTTGAAAAAATCTCCAAAGAGATATTGATTTGATTAATCGTAAATTGTTTTCTTTTATTATTCTCAAAAGCTTCTGGACTTCGAAGTATTTCTAGTACACTTTCATATAATTTCAATGCTTGATTTTTAACTGGTATATCAATTGAATTATTTTTAAAGATTAAATGTAAATGACCAGTTACTTCATTTCCAACTCCACCATCCCAAAATTGATCCTCATTAATTAAATCATCGAATAAATCAGTTAAAACTTGCAATCCTCCCAACATCGCATTATTATTGTTAAAATCAGTTGTTGCTTGATATAAAGAATTCATTAATTCTGGCCATTCATCAGGATAGTCAACTGAAGCAATTTGAACAATGGCATAAGCAGCTCCATTTCTTAGTTTTGAATTATCAGTTGTAAATGTTAATTCTAAAAGCTTCGATCTTATTAGATTTTTCAAATCTTGAGATACGGGAGGTCCTATAAATGAATTAAACCCCATTGACCAATACTGAGGTACCAATCTCTTCAAATTTAATAAACATGATTGACGTAAGTTAATTGGAAGTGATTTATTAATTGATGCTTCTAATATTAAATAAAATGATTCATTTGGATTTGATTTAACTAATTGATTAAATTCTAATTCTGCACTTCTTCTTATATTATTATCCGGTGATGATTGATTTACTATCAATTGAAGTATATCAGGCATTCTTGAATCAATTGAGTACAAATGACAATTGCAATTAACTTAACTTTCTAGTTTAAATGATGTTATTAATTTGAAGTAATTTATGCCCTAGAAATTCTAAGAAAATTGATCTTTAATTAGTGCTCAGATTTAGCGCGTTAAATCATTTATTTTTATAAGACGTGTTTATCATATATATTTAGTTTTTTATTCATAACTTTAACTAATCAGTTAATGGTCTTAAAAAGTTGCAAATGTTTGAAGATCAACTTGTATAAGCGCTACTTTTTTTACTTCCAAGTAGTATGATAGGTATAGATTAAGTTTTAATTAAGAATTGAGATGAGATGGGATGAGAATTCACATAGATTAAATTTAGTGGTAACAAAAATTAAATTAGGAACAGGTACTCATAAGTTCCAAATAATTTCAAGATGTTCAAGGTGGAATTCAAATTAATGAATGCTTACAATGCAGGTTCTCAAAATTAAATTTGGCGATCAAAAAACTGGGCTATTTTTCAATTCTAAAATTTTGGTTGCCAAAATTTCAAACTCGATGTTAATGTTTCACAATTGGCAGATTTAAAAAACAGTCAAAGAGAAAACCAATGGGACATTGAAGTTTATTATTGTTCAGTATTCTCATATTTTGGGTTCTTTTCATTTCAAAAAGATATAACATGTTAATAGGTCGATATGTGGTTTTAATGTGATGAATTTGGAAATGATTATTTTTGTCAAAAATGTTATTTTAGATAGTAGCATCACAGGTGATGTAAAACATAATCTCAAATTTATTATTTTATTGTCAATAAGGTAAAGTTATAGAGGTTGAGCAGTTTTAAGAACAATCAAGGGAAGTTTTCTACAATCAATAAATAAATAGCACCTGAATCAACAGTTGTGAGAAAATCATCCTAATCAGGACCAAGATAATTTACTTGAATTGAATTAAAGTTTTTGAGAATAGAATAGCTGTCAAAATGTCAATAAAACAAGAATCTAGATCAAACTTGAGCAACGAATGTACTAGTCCAGTTATTTACTTTTTATATACTCAAAATCTAATTTAAGGTTGTTGTAAAAGTGACAGCTTCTGGACAACGAGAATTGGTGGTTCGAATCCATCATCACCTTCAACACCATTGACAAGTGCTCACCTTTAGATACAATCACAAATGATTCAACTAAATTGATTCTACTTATACATCACCAAACTTTACTCAGGTTGATCACATTTGGATTATTATCTTCAGTTTTCTCTCATTGGTATTAACATTCATTTACTGGTCAAGAGATCATAGTGTATACATTTATCAAATACACATTCTTCTACTATTCATCTTGATTGAATCTGTTGAAACACTCTTGTAAAAAACGTCACGCAATCATGAAATGGTTGCAATAGTAGTAGAGTTTCATAATTTCTGTTCGCACATTGTATCAAGCTCATTATTAGAGAATAGAGATAGAGATGATTACTACAGAAAAAAGTTGAAAGAAATTGGAAGTATATTTTACTTTAATATAAAATAGCAATCTTTGCTTATAAAACAATTTTTTTTCTGTACATTATTGAATTAAACAAATAATTTTTGGTGATTTGAAATTGTGATTTTTGTGAATACATTAAAATTGTACTAATTGAGTGGCCAGTCAATTGGAAATGTTGAATTTAATATATTTATGATTTGTTGTGGTAGATTAGGAAAATTAATTTGTTTATATTAATTTTTTATTTTGAAATTTGAATTGCAATAATGATGATTTAATTTTGAAAGCAATAAAAGAAGTCAATTGAAATTTTTAGTCGATTTTGAATATTTTTGTGATAATGTAGAATCAACTGATTAGTTTTAATGATAAGTTTTTGAATTGAATATTTTTATGATAATGTANATTTTATCAAACACTTTGATACAGATATTTCTGCATCAAATGAATTATATATTGAATCAACTGATTAATATTAATGATTTTTTTCAGATTGAATATTATTATGATAATGTAGAATCATCTGATCAGTATTAATGATTTTTTTTTTTGAATTGAATTTTTATGATAATGTAGAATCAACTGATTGGAATTAATGATATTTTTAAGATTTAATTTTTGTGGTGAAGTAAATAAGAATGTTCAACAACAAAACACATTGATATTTGAATTCACCTTTAGGTTTTTTATAACTTTGTAAAATTTTGGTGTTTTAGTAAATAAAAATATTAGGTACAACAACAAAGACCATATAATTTGAATTTTATCAAACACCTTAGTATCGGAATCAACTGATTAGTATTAATGATTTTTTTTAGATTGAATATTATTGTAATAATGTAGAATTAACTGATTAGTATTAATGATTCTTTTTTGAATTGAATATTATTGTGATGATGTAGAATCATCTGATTAGTATTAATGATTTTTTTCTATCTGAATATTATTGTGATAATGTAGGATCAACTGATTAGTATTAATGATATTTTTTTAGATTGAATATTATTGTGGTAATGTAGAATCATCTGATTAGTATTAATGATTTTTATTTTGAATTGAATTTTTATGATAATGTAGAGTCAACTGATCAGTATTAATGATTCATTTTTAGATTGAATACTATTGTGGTAATGTAGAATCATCTGAATATGATTTTTTTTTGAATTGAATTTTTATGATAATGTAGAATCAACTGATTAGTAGTATCAATGATATTTTCAAGATTTAGTTTTTGTGGTGAAGTAAATAAGAATGTTCAACAACAAAACACATTTATATTCAAATTCACCTATTGATTTTTTAAAGTTTTGTAGGATTTTGGTGTTTTAGTAAATAAAATTATTAGGTACAACAACAAAGACCATATAATCTAATTTTATTAAACACCTTAGTATCGGAATCAACTGATGAGGATTATGATTTTTTTTTGAATTGAATATTATTATGATAATGTAGAATCAACTGATTAGTATTAATGATTTTTAGTTGATTTTGAATATTTTTGTGATAATGTAGAATCAACTGATTAGTATTAATAATTTTTGTAAGATTTAATTTTTGTGGTGAAGTAAATAAGAATGTTCAACAACAAAACACATTAATATTCAAATTCACTTTTAGATTTTTTATAATTTTGTAAAATTTTGGTGTTTTAGTAAATAAAATTATTAGGTACAACAACAAAGACCACATAATTTAAATTTTATCAAACACCTTAGTATCGGAATCAACTGATGAGGATTATGATTTTTTTTTGAATTGAATATTTTTATGATAATGTAGAATCAACTGATTAGTATTAATGATTTTTAGTTGATTTTGAATATATTTGTGATAATGTAGAATCAACTGATTAGTATTAATGATTTTTATTTTGAATTGAATTTTTATGATAATGTAGAATCAACTGATTAGTAGAATCAATGATATTTTCAAGATTTAATTTTTGTGGTGAAGTAAATAAGAATGTTCAACAACAAAACACATTAATGTTTAAATTCACTTTTAGGTTTTTATAATTTTGTAAAATTTTGGTGTTTTAGTAAATAAAATTATTAGGTACAACAACTAAAACCATATAATTTAAATTTTATCAAACACCTTAGTATCGGAATCAACTGATTAGTATTAATGACTTTTTTTAGACTGGATATTATTGTAATAATGTAGAATTAACTGATCAGTATTAATGATTTTTTTTTGAACTGAATATTTTTATGATAATGTAGAATCAAATGATAAGTATTGATGAATTTTTTTTAAATTGAATATTTTTGTGATAATGTAGAATCAAATGATTAGTATTAATAATTTTTTTAAGATTTAATTTTTGTGGTGAAGTAAATAAGAATGTTCAACAACAAAACACACTAGTATTTAAATTCACTTTTAAATTTTTTATAATTTTGTAAAGTTTTGGTGTTTTAATAAATGAAAATATTAGGTACAACAACTAAAACCATAAAATTTAAATTTTATTAAACACCTTAGTATCAGTGCTTCTGCATCAATACTTTTATTCTTTTCTTAACATACATTTTTAATTTTGAGAAAACTTTTTTAAACCTTGAGAAAGTATTATTTATTTCTATTTCTTCATCTTCTTGATATTCTTCAGTATAATGGAAAAAGTTATGTTGATCATATGATTCACCTTCAACACTTGCATATGATACATCTGCATTGAAAAACCTGTTATTTAGTCCATTGAATACAAATGGTATTGATTCGATTGATAATTCTCTTCTTACATATGTTAAATTTTCTTCATCAAACGTATATGTGTAATCAAATTCATTAATATTGGGATTGATCTCAATTATAATCCCTTGTTCATCAAAGATTAAATTTGGATGAATAATATCAACTTCATCTAAAGATTCATCCTCATGTACCTCCATAACTTCAATGCTAAAATTATGAGTCGTTTGTGGTTGAATTTGGTGGAACAATACTAATTGTTGATGTTGATGTTGATGTTGTTGTTGTTGTGGTCTAAATAATATTAATGCTCTACTTGATGGTAATTCTGAAGCTGAATCAATTAATTGTTGTTGTTGTTGTTGTTGTTGTTGTGATTGTTGTTGTTGTTGTTGTTCTTCTTCTTCTTCTTCTTCTTCTTCTTCTTCTTGTTCTTGTGCAGTTGATTGAACTAAATTATGTTGTTGTTGTGGTGGTGGTGGTGTAGCTGATTTTTTTGATTTTTTATTTAATTTGAATATTTTTCTGAAAATTTTATGGTGTTTTTTATCAATTGATGATGATTCTGGTGATGATTCTGTAACTGATGATGATTCTGATGATGATGGTTTAGTTGATT
Organism: Lodderomyces jiufengensis; assembly: GCF_024610255.1. Lineage (NCBI taxonomy): Eukaryota > Fungi > Ascomycota > Pichiomycetes > Serinales > Debaryomycetaceae > Lodderomyces > Lodderomyces jiufengensis. The sequence continues at coordinate 84,293 of NW_026261569.1, read as the reverse complement.
TTTTTGAGTGGTGAAATAATGAAATTTTTTTGAAAATTGACATAATTAATAAGTAATTGGAAAAAAGTTTGAATTTAATAATAATAAAGTGGATTGAACTTATAAACTCTCACAGTCAGAAGAAGTATGCTGTGAAGCTGTGGAAAAGGTGAAATTTATTATTAGTGAGAAAGAAGTAAAAAAAAAGTGACATAAATTTTGAAATCGATTTGGGAAAATCTTGAGAATTTATATTTGGTGATTTTTGTTATTTTGTAATGCTATCTTCGACTTCGGGTATGTGGATCCTTAGTATGTATCTCAATTGATGCAAATTCAGACCCTAAATAACCCTAAATAAATTTGGAATGCAGATTTGACGTATTGTAGTAGTTGGTAGCGAGAATTTGCAACTATAATGTGTTAACTAAAATCAAAGTATATTCATTTCTCCATATGTTGCAAAAACTATTGAAATAAATATTTGTCAGAACCATAAGGTTCTAAATCTCCCAGGTATGCACCAACTTCTTCTTCTAATTGACGACTTAGACTTCAACAATTGCATTCACTTGTAATCAAAATTTTTTATCAACTGTACCTTCATAAATATTCTCATTCAAAATTTGATAAATGTATGATAAACCCATTTACAAAGTAATCAACATCTGACAATTTAATATTTGAATGTTCAACATTTCAAACATTTCCAGCATCTTCATCATTGCAACGATCACTTGAAAAAAAACCCATATTAGCAACACAACAAACACATTTTGACTCATTTGTGTAAATGAATACCATCTTCTGAATCACCTCCATGATGACCAAATACGTTTTTTAACTTTTTGTGAGCATCTAAAATAAATTGAAACCATCACTTACTAAATAATACCCCATGATACCTTATGGAACCAATTAATGGTTGGAAATCTTCTGGATTACCAAATTTTCCCTCGTATACAGCTGTAAATACTTTTTATAATGTTTTTGGAATTGTAATTTCATTTACAAAATGTCGATGTCTTAACTTTTCAACTGGTTCTGCTAAATTACCAAAAAGTAAAATTTTCTTCACCTAGTTCTCTTGTAATTTCAAAACTGGCTCCAAAAACCATTTCAATAATTATTCCACCATTCAAATGCAAATTTCGTATTTGAAGTACCCGAAACTTTTATTTTCGTAGTTGAAATATGAATCTGACATTAATTGATCCAAGATATATAATTTTATGCTTTTGATACGTCATTATAATCTGTTATGAATAAAACTTTGATTAATTTCTGTATCATTTCCTCACAACAACTTTACAAATGTCTTTATGTTTTTGCCATGACATAACCTGATAGGTAATCGAAAATTTCGAAATTTTTATTGGTAAGTTGTTGCTTTATTCTTTCACTTTAGTAACTTATGCCATTTGTCAAAAATTGATGCAATTTGTAATAAAAACAAGTAGCGCCACTTCAAAGTTTTGAGTAATGAGTTGTAAAATGGCAAATATAATAGTTCAGATCTTATCAAAAATTCTCAAATCTTAAGATGAGGAAGATTCAATTAAAGTGTTAAACCACATCAACTGAAACTACGGATTGACATTCTTAAATTTGCTAACCACTTTTGACGTGAATTAATCGAAAGTGAGTTATTCACTGACACGTCTAAAATCAAACGAACTACATCTGTTGGATATGAGTTAATTAGTTGATTTACCCCTCATTCTGCATTTCTTCTTATGTTATCAGGTGATGTTTGATTTATTGGGAATAAATTGATTTTAAATGACTATTAGTAAAACAATTGAACCTGACTTGGAATTACTTTTGATAATGATTTGATGTAAAATAAGTCTTATCTAAGACGTTCGAAAAATCTTAATACGTAAACATAATTTCATTAGTCCTCAAATTTAGCGCGCTAACCCATTCATTATTATTACTTTTATATTCAACCATCAAAGAATTATTGTGCTCTACAAGACTTACTCGACATCTGTTATCATATATTGGTCTTTCAAAATCTCTTCGTCCATATTCTCCACTATTTTGCTATAACCACCATCATTATTAGCTCTACTTCTAACTCGATCAAAAGCGAATATTTCTGTCGTGTCTTTTTTTTGGCTTTCTGTGACTTTATTTTCTTTTTTTTGATTTGTCACTATATTTATAAGACTGTGTTGCGACCAGGTCTAGTAATCCGTTTAATTTGCATCAAAACAATCGAACGATATAAAAGGGATATCCTAGAGTGTTTTAACATTGGACATTCATTATAAATATTACTAGAAGAAAGATATTTTTATACGTCAATCTCTATAATTAAATTCACATTAATTTTCTACTTTATTTTCATTTTCATTAAATTATTTTTTCCCTCTTAACAAAATTCTCACTTTAAATTCATTTTTGGTTGCAAAACATATCAAATTTCCCACTTTTTTCTAACTTTTTTATTTACAACCAAATTTTATATAATTTACCAACCCAATCAATTTCATTATATCAATCAAACTTTATTATCTTTTAATCAATAAATATCAACCATCAACCATTTATGTTGAGTCAAATTCATGGATTTGATGATAAAAATGGAAATTCATTAACTAACAAATTTAAAGCATTAACTGAAAAATTCAAATTGTTAAAAAGAAAAGTTAAGAGATCAAAAAGATCTACTAAAGATAAACTTCAATTGAAACCTATATTGAAAAATCCAAAAAACCCCAATTTTAATGAAGAAATTGACAATTGTATAACAGAAGCCCATCGTCCTTTTTATGAATTTATTGGAAAATTATCTAGACATCAAATAGAAAAGGGAGATGAAAATAAGGAAGAGGCTAAAGAAACTTATAGATCTGAACAAATCAAAAATTATCATCTGATACAGTGATCCAGAGTATTTGCGATTTTTGGCTGTTTTTTTAACCAAAATATAAAAAGCAAAAAGAAAGTATAAAAGATAAAACCTTAAAAAAAAAAAAACTTTTTGATATTAATAAAGACTTTTAAAATTAAAAGATGCTGGTTTTGGTGTTATGGTTTAATTATTTACAGCTTATTCTCATTAATAATTTGTTTCTGGGTGAAGAAGATTAGAAAGATAATCAAAATCAAGAGTTTCACCTCAATTAGAATGTCATTCTTTCAGTATGTTTTATAACTAGGTAGTGGTTTGGAAGATAACAAAGCTGCTCAAAAGTTTTCACCTCAATTACATTACTAAAAATTTAATTTTTTTTATTCAATATCAATATTACAAAAATTACCTGTCAAATTATTATCACAAGATTCAGCTTTATTAAGACTTACTATCATAATTACTAATCAACTACAATAAGATTGGTCCAATTAATTCATCTAAAAAATCACAAGTACTATTACTCAAAATTAAAATTACTAGTGCAGTTACTCAACTTCAAACGTACTAGTACTAAAATTTAACTACAAAACTACAATTATCAGCATTCAAAGAAAATCAAATTTTTTACTTCAAAGGACTAATAAGTTCAATTCATTTGCTATCTATTTCCAAATAATTAATTATTGTCAAATTAGGATCCATTTTGCGTAGTTTGGCCCACTATAAAATTTCAGATTCAAATTCAACTAATGGTTATATTATTTTATAATTTATTTTTGCTATAATTTCATATATATATTTATTAATAATACGAGATTTTAAATGAAATTATCTCTAGTGTAATTTTAAAAATATAAAACTTAACTGTTTGATTTCTATTAGAACGATTCAATGCTATTTTGTTCTAAATGTGTAAATTTTTACGTCTATACCACATTGTTTGGTCACCCGAAATTGTAAAGTTTTTATTTAACTTTCGCACAAGCGTAAAGCGAAACTGTATTACTCTCGCCCTAAACAAAAACATCTCAACCACAATACTTAAGAATTTTTTCGTGCATTTACCAAAAATACCCAAATTTTTTGACCTCCATTTCAAACGAAAAATGGGCATCAAAACACATTTTCTGGAAGTTTTTGCACATTAAAGATAAAAATTGATAAGACAGAATAGCTAATCTTACTGGGAGAGTTAAAAGGTACCCCGTGAAGTTTTCCAAATAGTTGAAACTGTAAAATTAGAGGTTCAAGAACAAATTTTTTGAAAAACGAATTTGTATAATAATTCCTTCGCAATTGTTTCAAGACAAAATTAAAGAGTTCTATAGTGCTCTCCTACCTTTATGTAACTTTCTCAAAAGTAATTTAACTTTGTATGTTCAAAATTAAATTTGTTGTGTTGAAAATTTTACAAATTACAATCTCTTACAGGGGTGAGTCGCAAAAAACGGTGAATTTAGCTAATTTGCAGCAATTTTACCATTTTTTAAAACAACAATAATTAATACATTTTTCACCCTTTTGAATCCAAATTTGGACATTAATATATTGTTTAGTTATCAAATTGACTCATAGTGTTGTTTTTTGGTGAAAATTATGATGATTAAGTTGGTGTTTTTGGCGATTTAAAACTTCTAAAAGTAGAATTTGAAAATTGGTCCATTTTTGAGCTCTTCTGGTACTTCTTATGTGTAGTTTATTAATTCCTAGAGTTAGTTATTTGTGTGTGATGCATTATTTGCAGATTAAAATTGACAAATTTTTGAAACAAAATTTTGCAAATCACTACAAAAAATTGAGTTACTGCAGAATTTCGTTCGGTGGATTTGAGCTCTATAGATGATAAAGCTTTGGATTTGGTTTGATGACCAACAAGATTTTCTGTTTAAGAGAAAATGTGAAATTTAATTTAGAGCGTAGATAGAACGAGTTCGTGCTGTGTTCGCGATAATTTCTTGTCCCCGCCCCGCGCTATCAGGTTTCGCGCAAATTCTGAAACACCACTTTGAATTTCGAAACTACTATAAATAAATAAATAAATTAAAATTGAGAGGGATTTTACAATAAATAATTTGAATCTTAAAAAAATGGAATTATATTAAAAATGAACTATATAGTTGGGAAAATTTAATGATCAAATTTTTTTCTAAATAAAATACTCTCTTCATCTTCGACATCTTCAATAGTTGGAGAATTTGATTTTTTAATATTTGGTAAATTTAATTTGTTAATTTGTTTTGGTAATGGCTTTTTTGAACTAGTTGATTGTGGTTGTTGCTGTTGTTGTTGTTGAGTTTTTGGTTTTAAATTTATTGGCTTTTGTGGTTTTTGTGGTGGAATATGTTGTTCTTGTTGTTGTTGTTGTTGTTGTTGTGGAGGTTGTTTTGATTGACTTTGTGGTTGTTGTCTTTGTTGAGGTTGACCTTGACCAGATAAGTTATTGAATAAAACAGGACCTAAATTATAACCAAATAATTTATTTAAATAATCTTGTTGTTCCTTGATAAAAGCAGGATTTGTAAAATCTTGATCATAATCATCAACATCATGACCAATATCATTTTCTGATTCAATTTCATGTTGTTTTAATAAATTATCAATTTCTAATTGTTGATCTTGTAATAATTTTGCATCTTTTTGTTGTTTTAATTCAAATTGTTTTCTTTTTTCTGATAATTCTTGTTTCTTTTTAAGTAATTCTTGTTGTTTTTGTTTTTTAGCTTCTAATTTGGCTTTTCTTTGGGATTCTAACTCAGCTTTGTGTTTTGCTTCTGCTTCTGCTTTTTGTTTTGCTTCAGCTTCAGCTTTTTGTTTTGCTTGTAATTCCTCTGCTTGTTTTTTAGCTTGTTCAAATTCTGCTTTTCTTTTTGCTTCTGCTTCTTCAATTGCCTTTTGTTTAGCTTCTTCTTCTTCTTTAGCTTGTTTTTCTGCTTTTTGTTTAGCTTCTAAATCTTTAGGTGGTTGTTGTTGTTGTTGTTTTGGTTTATAATTACCATTTGATTGATGATTTTGAGAAATTAATGAATTAATAGCATCTCTAATTAATTTATCATGATCATTTAATGAATTATCTAAATTTTCATCTTGTTCTGCTTCATCTTCATCTTCTTGTGGTTCCTGTTCATTATTATTAAGGTAATACCCAACTTCATCATCGTTATTTTCAAAACATTGACCATTATTTAATAAATGAGAATTTGAATCTAATAAATGATTCAATATATCATCATATTGATGATTAATAAAATGTAATTTTTTAGGAATATTTAAAACTAAAATATTATTTTGTTTATACCATTTCCAATTAATATTATTAATATCAATATAATTTAAATTAAATTTAAATATAACTTTAAATTGATCTTCTTTTGAATAAATTTCTAAATTAATAATTGGTTGATGAGGTTGAATATGTTTAATTAAAACTTCATAATTATTATAATTACCATAAGGTTTATAAATTTGAATTTGAAATTCATCTTCAGTTTCTAATTTTTTAATAACTCTTGGTTTTATAATTTGATTATGTTTTTGTAATTCTGTATTTAAATAATTTTGAATTTGTTTTTGTTGTTGTTGTTCAAAATTTTGATTTGTTAATAATGAAATTAAATCATTGATATCAATCTGATTTTGATAATTTGAATAATTTGGTGATGTAGTATAATAGTATGACATATTTAAGCAGCAATAAAAGTTAGTTAGTTAGTATTTAATTAAGATTAACAAAAGAATGAAAAATTGTTTTGAATTAATTGAATTGAAAAAAATTGAAAGTTTAACTTAATTGCTAATTTTTACATCTTTATATATTAATTGAAAACGTATTAATAATTTGGACCCACATGTATTTTTATCGTTGGTCAGTAGAATATAAAAGAATTAAATAGATCAGTCATTAAATTTCAAAAGGGGAATTGGCTGCAAAACTAATTAAATAATTGGGTGCTACCATATACTGGAAATTTCAAGACTATTCTAGAATAATTTTTAAGTTAAATGTCTAGTCTAGTCATGTAAATTTAAGACAAAGTTTCAGATATATCTACTCAATGGTAACAAAAATTAATTTATAAGCGAAAGGGGGAAAATATGTAGAAGTATTAGAAAATGGAAACTATACTATCAAAAAAACTAATCAAACACTACTGATTACTAAAGACTAAGTGTCTATCTCTCAAAGCTCATCAAAGTGACCAATACATTAATTGTGGTATAAGTACCTGAAAATTTAATCTAAAATCTACCGTTTAATTTTAATAGACGATAATATTATAAATTTTTGTGCGTCTTTACACTACTCATTCCAAATTATAATAATTAGAAATATAAGACACGATATTCTATCATTAACATTTGTAACATTCAATTTACTAATAAACGAAGATTTAATAAAATTTTCAAAAAGCCAGTAATAACTATTAATTTGAATATCTACCACTAGTTTTTGAACTCTTAATTGTATTTCTTTTTCAATAATATTCAACTTTATTCATCATCTAAAATTTAAATTTAAATTTTTACGAGGTCTATATTCATTTTTTGCGTTAGAGATTTAAGTTTTGGTATAAATCATATGATAATTTCATTCTACCCAGTATTAATGACGTGGGTTCAAGCTTTATAGTTCAGTTTGACCCTTTGGTAAGTATATTGGTAGAGTTGAGACACACGTATAAATTGATGATCAAACATTACTCTTGAATTTAACAAATAAGGTACACTATAATAATTTGTTACTATAAATAAACATTATTAATTAATTTAAACAAAAAAATTAAACGGTAACAATTAAAAAAAAAAGAAAGTAAACAATTACACAATAATGGAATTTTATATTATTATAATCTAATTTAATACAAATACTCACAGTATTGATATAATAAATTATTATAATTTTGAATTACAAAGTATTTGATAAGCACTTTAATTGAACATTGGTTTTGAATTGAATTATTATTTTAATTAAAGGTTCCGACTCGACATTTTTTACTTTTGTTTTTTTTTTATTGTTTTTTTTGTTTATTTTTTAATTTGTTTCTTTAATTGAAATTTATTAATTTTAAAAAAAAAATCATCAACAAAAAAATTTATTTTTTTTTTTTCTCATTTTTTAAACAATTAGAAATAATTTCATATTATTTTAACCATAATTTAATATCCATTTTAATTCAACTAGCTATCATCTTTCCATCTTATTTATCATTGGTTACTTACTATCTTTTACTAATATATTTAAAATTTGAATTATACGGCAAAGAAATTGGAAGAAGAAAAAAATTTTATTATTATTTTTTAAGAATCACAGCCCACAATAATATTAACCGATAATTTTTTGATTTATTAATTTATAATTTACATCAAATTTCAAAGACATTATTTATTATACAAAGGTGTTACAACAAAGTAATAGATAGACTTTATTTATATTCAATATTATATTAAGACCATTTAAGAGGTATTACATTACAGTTTTTATTTATTCAAATCATTTAACTAAATAAATTAAAAAATTATTACATTTCCAAATATCAACACAACTAATTATATACATCAAAAATGGAGAAACATATACCCTATACTTCAATAAATAATGATACACTTAATATTAAAAATGATAATAGTAGTCGAAATAATAAATCATATTTATTTAAAATTTTTTTAAGTATAAGTTTATTATTATCATTTATATACCTTTATTTTCATTCAAATTGTCATATGTCTCATAACAATACCGACAACAACAAAAAGGAATCTTTTTCACAAAATTTGGAATCAACAGCATCATTATTAAATACAACAGCTACAACAACATCATCAATTTTCAGTTTTAATTTTAAAAATTTAAATCTTAATCATAAAATTATAATTGATCATGAAAAAAGAGCTGATAATACAACTACTACAACATCAAGTTCATCTGGTAATGGTCAATCATTAAATGGTCAATCTTCATTAACATCAAATGGTGGTGGAGTTTTTTCTTCGTTTGTTGAAAGTTCAACTACTACTAATGGTTTTAGTAGTAATGGAAATTCACAAAATTCTAATACTGGTGGTGGTGGATTCCCAACAGAAACTGGTGAAAGTTCAACAACTTCAAGTACTTCATCATCTTCAACAACATCAAGTTCAACAGAATCAACTACTTCTACAACTTCATCATCATCTACAACATCATCATCAAGTTCAAATTCACAAGCAGTAGCGGAAACTGAATCAGAATCAGAATCAACCACATCTTCTTCATCATCAAGTTCAACATCATCATCATCAAGTAGAGAATCATCATCATCAGATAGAGATTCATCATCAGTAACAAGACAAGTAACTACATTATCATCAGTTCAAGGTGGTTCAACAATTGTTATAACTCAAACATCAATAATATCATCTGATCCAACATCAACAAATTCAGCTCAAAATAGAGATTCTAATGGAGGAGGATTATCACAAACAAATAAAATTGTTGTAGGAGTAGTTGTTGGAGTTGGTGGATCTATTTTAATTGGTCTTATATCAATATTATTTTATCTCAAAAGAAGAAACAATAAAGATCATGAAAATGGTTGGACTTTTTGGCGTAAGAATGAAAAATTAGGTAGTGATGAATTTTTTAATGGTGAATTGGGTGTAAGAGATAGAAATATTAATCAAGGTTCTAATTTTTAGGGTGGAGGTTGTTGAGATTTTAGAATATTTTGATAATTATATATATACGTTTAATAAAAATGAATTTAAAAAATTTAATTTTATCTCTTGGTTATTTTTAGAGTTCAATAGAATATTAGCTTTCTTTGTTAGTGGTAAGGGGTCCAATATCAACTGTACTGTATATAAATGTGTAATCACGTGTTGGTGACACAAAAATAGACGCGTTTTATTTACTTTTTTAAAAGTTATACCAAACATTAAATCAGTATTCATCTCAATGAATCAATTACAATCAACAGCTACTAAAAGAAATGTCAAATAAAATAGAAGTGTATCAACAACTACGACCAAATGACAACTACACTTACAAATTAATCCAAATCCCACCACAAACAATAACTCACCTTCAAAATTCAAATAATTTACAATTAAAAACAACGAAAGAAAATAGTAATGTATTATTAACAACAACCAATAAAACTTTTAGGATGAGACAAAATAATCATTCAAATACTATTTTATTAATGAATCATGAATTTTTCGGTGGTGGTGGTTCTAGACTTGTGGGGTATGATAAATGTTTTTATCAATATGAAATTAATGAAATACCTGGATTAATTAATGATGAATTAAATATACCAATACTAGAAAATGAAAAAGATATTGAGAAGATAAGTGGAAGAAGAGTTACTAAAAATGAATTATTTGAAAAAAGTCCTTGTTCACTCGAGGAATTTGAATTGAAATGGATTGAATTAAATTTTATTGAATTTAATTCCAAAGTATTTAAAATATCTTTTAGTTTAATAACTGAAATATTATTTGATTTAATTACTTACCTAATAAGTACTAAATCTACAGATTATGAGTTCGTAAAAGATGAAATAGTAATCGATCATTTATCAATACTAGTAGAATCAATTATTTTGAAATTTACTACTGAGAAAAATGGGAAATATAAATTAAATAATGAAAAAATTATATCATGGTTTGGAATTATTGAATTAACAAAACTGAAACAATTGAAATTGAATGATTTTTATTTGAATTGGAAAAATTCCCTTCCGTCATTTTATAATTTCCCACTAGATTTATTACAAATAAAAGGAAATTACGTAACTTACATTCATCAAAATAATCAATATATAAAATATATTAACCCCGCAAATTTATCCAAAGATGTTAATTTAAGATTTAAACAATTATTGTCAATTCAATCTATTTGGAAATATGAAGAACTTTGTGAATTTTTTGATGATTTTATTAAAGTTGGGAAAAAAATTGATTCAACTATATTAAAATTTGGTAAGAAGAAGAAAATAAGTGGTGGGAAATTTATAGTTACTGGAAGATAAAATAAAATAGAGAAAACTAGATAAATATTAATTGTATTTTATTATCTCTAATTATTTGTGTTTTTTAATTTTTTGAATCATCAATATCCATACAATCATCATCATCATTTAATTCTGTAATTTTATTTGATTTATATGTTAATACAGTAGATTCAGTAACGGATCGATTACTTAATGTTGGTCTTAATATATTTAATAATGGATTATTTTCTTGGCTGGTGGTGGTTGTTTTTTTATCAGTAGATGATAAATTTATTGATGATGATGATTTAGATTGTGTGAAATTAGGATGATATGGTTGTTGATGTTGTTGTTGATGAGTATTATATTGTTGTTGGAATGATGAAAAGCCATTGTTTATACTGCTTGATGAAGATGATGGACGAGAGGGTGAACTATTTTGTGATCTACTGTTCGTATTCCCATTATTTGAATGAGGTGATATTGATCCATTACTTCCATTTTTTAAACCAGTTGAATTTTTTTTCAATTTTTTTGCAAAATCTGATGTTCTATTATTATTATTTTGTTTTGATAATTCTTTGAGTTGATTTATATTATGAATACATTTATTTATAGTTTGCATTAATAATTTTGGTTTTAATGGTTTTGATACATAATCATCCATACCTTTTGCTAAAGATTTTTCACGATCTCCTAACATTGCATGAGCTGTTAATGCTATAATTGGAGTTCTAAAAGTTAATGAATCAATAGGGTTTGATTTTTTTTCCCATTGTCTTATTTTTTCAACTGATTCAAATCCTCCCATTACTGGCATTTGAACATCCATTAATACTACATCATATTTTGTTTTTTGAATTGCTTCAAATGCTTCAAGACCATTTTCAACTACTTCTACTTTATGACCTTGTTTTTCCAAAATTCTAACTGCTAATTTTTGATTTACTAAATTATCTTCTGCTAATAAGATATTATAACTTACTGATTCATCTGAATTTTGTGATATTGATCTTGATTCTAATGCTGGGATTAATGCACTTGCTAAATCTGTTATTGAACATGGGGTATTACCATATGATGATATACCTAAATCAATACAAACTCTCATATTTAATTCTGGTATTGAATGATGTACTAGCACCAAAGGAATATATTTAACTTCTGATAATAAACGTAATTTTTTTGCAGTTTCGATGGAATCAATCATTATAATATCATATTTTATTGGTTCAATTAAATTAGCATCTTCTATATTATGAACAATAATTGGATTTAATCCTAATTCAATTATACCATCTTTAATTTCTTGTAATTCTTCATTACTATGATCAGTTGATACAAATAATACATAATGAGAACTGAAAGGTAATAATTGTTCTGTCTGTCTTGTATATCTAATATTTGATGGTGATACACTAACTGTAAAATAAAAATTTGAACCTGATCCATATTCTGAAGTAACCCAAATTTCTCCTCCCATTAAATGAATTAATTGTTTTGAAATTGATAAACCTAATCCAGTACCACCAAATTTTCTTGTAGTTGATCCATCAGCTTGACAAAATGTATCAAAAATTAAACCTAATTTATCTTTTTCAATTCCAATACCTGTATCACTAACACAAACTTCTAATAATAATTTATCTGAATCTTCAACTATTTTATCTGATTTTTTAACACTAACACTTACTTTACCTTCTTTTGTAAATTTTATAGCATTACCTGCTAAATTCAATATAACTTGTCTTAATCTAAAAGAATCACCAATTAAATTATCTGGGAAAGATGAATCACATTGATAAGTTAAATCTAAATTTTTTTCAATTGCTTTTACAGCTAATGTCTTTAATGCTCCAAATACTGTACCTCTTAATGAAAAATCAATTTGTTCAACAGTCATTCTATTTGCTTCAATTTTAGAAATATCTAAAATATCATCAATAATAGTTAATAAAGAATTTGCTAAATTATGAACAATTGATAACATTTCTCTTTGATATTGAGTTAATTCTGTATCTAATGATAATTGAGTCATACCAATAATACCATTTAATGGAGTTCTAATTTCATGGGACATATTAGCTAAAAATTCAGATTTTGCACTATTAGCTAATTCAGCAGCTTCTCTTGCTGCTGTATTTCTTTGAATTGATTCTCTAAGATTTAAAACCATTTGATTGATTTTGGTTTTTAATGCATCCATTTCCCCCGATGCTTCAACTGTTATAAATCTTGTAAAATCACCATCTGTTGCTGCAGCAGTAATTTGTGCAAATGCTCTAACTTGAGATGTTAAATTTGATGCCATTGTATTTACATTTGATGTAATTTCTTTCCATAACCCATCTACATCACTAACTTGTGCTTGAATACCTAATTTACCATTTATACCTACATCTCTTGCAACTTTTGAAACTTCTGAAGCAAATAATTGTAAAGAATCCACCATTTTATTTATGGTGTTTTTCAATTGTAAAATTTCTCCTTGGGCATGAACATCTATTTTTTGTGATAAATCACCATGAGCTACTGCTGTTGTAACTGTTGCTATTGATCTAACTTGATTTGTTAAATTTGTTGCCATAAGATTTACATTTTCAGTAACTGCTTTCCATGCACCTTCAACATCTTGAACATTAGCTTGTCCCCCCAATATACCTAATGTACCTACTTCTCTTGATAATGTTGTAACTTCAGAAGCAAATTTTAATAATCTATCCACCATTTGATTTATAGTTAATTTCAAATTTAATATTTCACCTTTACAATCAGCTGTTACTTTTTTAGATAAATCCCCCTTTGCAACAGCAGTAGTAACATTAGCAATATTTCTAACTTGAGTAGTTAAATTTAAAGCCATTGCATTTACATTATCAGTTAATTCTTTCCATATACCTTCAACATTTTCAATTAATGCTTGACCACCTAATATACCTAAAACTCCAACATCTCTTGCAACTTTAGATACTTCAAATGCAAAAGTTCTTAATTGATCAACCATAGTATTTATAGTCATTTGTAATTGTAAAATTTCTCCTTGTGCATGAACATTAATTTTTCTTGATAAATCACCTCTTGCTACTGCTCTTGTAACATCAGCAATTTCTCTAACTTGATTTGTTAAATTAAGTGCCATTATATTAACATTATCAGTTAATGATCTCCATATACCAACAGATCCTTCATTTTTAGCTTGTCCACCTAATTCACCATTTGCAACTTCAGTAGCAACTTTAGTAACTTCATTTGCAAAAGTTTGTAATTGATCCATCATTGTATTTATAGTAATTTTAACTTTTAAAATTTCTGGATCACTTTCAACTGAATGAATTTCAACTTTTTTTGATAAATCTCCCATTGCAACTGATATAACAACTGTACCAATTTCAGATAATGCTTGTTTAAAAGCTTTATTTGCAGTTTTACAAACTTCTAATTCATTTTTATTATCATTTATAATTAAATCTTGTTGATTAAAAACTTTTATTAAATCATTTCTTATATCCATATGTTTTTGTTGATATAATACTGGATCTTGTAAAATTTTTAAAATATCAGCTTGTGAATATGATGATGTTAACATTTTTGGTAAATCTTCGTCTATAACTGCAGTTGTTGTATTTGTATCTAAATTATTGTTTTCTATTGATGATGATGTAGATGCAGTTGTAAATGATGGTGATATTGGTGAATTTATATTTAAATTAAAATTATTAAAATTTTGATCTACTGGTGATGAAATATTTGAATTTAATTGTTGATTAAAATTATTTGGAGAAGGTGTTGAGTTATGATTCAATAAAGTCTTATTATTTGTGTTTGATGTTATTGATGGAGTTGAAGTTGAATTAGCTGTTGAATTAGTTGATGCTGAAGATGAAGATGAAGTTGATGATGAAGAAGTTGAAGATAACTTCAATTTTTTATTTGGTGGAATAATTTTGAAACTTTAATATAGATTAAATATGGAATGTTAAATGTATATTAAAAAATTTTCTTGATCTTTTGAAATGAAATAAAAACTTTAATTAATTAATTAATATGAAATTGTTAAGATCAAAAAATTTGGTTGTAATAATAATAATAATATTAGTAATTTTGTTAAGTGAGTGAATAAGTAATTAATAAAATCAAATTATTACAGTAAATAGATACCAATAAAAAGTAATAGTATAATTAGTTGTAGTAATTTACTTTTGAATTAATATCAATTTTGGTTGTCAAAAATAAATAAAAATTTGTTGATAAATTATTATTATCAGTAAATATTAAATATTAAATTTTTAATATAAAGGGGAACGAAATCAAGAAAAAAAAAATCTCATACAATAATATTCAAATTTTTATTTATTTTTAGTAAATTAATAGAGTTAAATAAACAACAATAAACAAAATGATTAACAATAAGAAATTGAAAATGTCTAATATTGATTACAGACTTTTAATATTAAAAAGTGATTCTCTATTACTTCGAATGATTTATATATATATATATATATTTTCAATAACATTAATGATTTGATAATATTTTGATATATTATATTTACTATTAATTGAAGTTATAATAATTATAATATTATTGTATTTATTTAGTGTGTTCATCTTTGTTTCACATTTTCAATTAGTACGAAAATTATGTATGATGTCATAATTTGTATTATTATTCTTATTGTAATACGAAAAAATTCAATTGGATATAATTGTTCGTAGACGAATAAATTTGTTAATAATTTTAAAATTATTGATTGAATAATTGATTGTATTGTACCAAATTATACATATAAGATAAGAAGTATTGAGTGAGTTTATATTACAATTCCCATGATATTTTAAAATGTTTTTATTATACTACATACAAATATCAAAATGCAATAAAATATTCAATAGATTATCTATTTAATAGTATGAATTCTGACTATTTTGTATTAATTTATAAGATTTATTTATTAGATCTCTACTTACAACTTTTGAAACTCTTGGCACTTAATATCATGTCTTTTATTCTAAAAGTTGATTTGAAATTATTATTTTATATATTAGATCGGAATAAGGAACACAAAAAATTGTACAGCCGCATCGGTCCAAATTATGACCTTTTAACCTCCCAAGTTGAAATGGTTTTGGTACTGAAGGATTTACTTGATTAAATAAATACTCCAAGATGAAAATAAATTATATTTAGAAACTGTATAACTTATTAACTTATTTACAATCTCTCCAACACCTGGTAATTCATAATTATACATACATTTTATAATTAAAATTCAAACATTTTTTTTAGTTATTGTGGTAAGGAGGTTAATACAATGTACAATTCAGAATATGAAAATTTACTTCAAAATATGTTATACATCCTAATCAATATTGAGCAAACCTTATAGTAATGGAAGTTGATTTTTTTCTTGATACGATTACGAAACTTAATAGTCTTGTATTTAATAAATTATTTAGATTTGTAATGGTAAATAAGAAAAATATATTTTTATATTATTTGGTTGCAAAATTTTTAACATTTTTAAAATTCCACTAGACCTTATACAAAATCCAAGTAACCCTAAATTTTAGTTATCGAAGAAGCAGAATCAGGTTTGCATTAGTTGATGGGATGGTTGAACCAGATATTCAATGATGAAATTAAGCAATATTTTTTTCTTTAAACACTTTAAATATATCTACATACATATTTGTTAGTCGTGGTAATGTTTCAAAATGAAAAACCAAATTCACTTACTAAAAAAAATTTACCAGAATATTAAGCTAAAGTCAAAAGATCAAAATTTATATCAATTTAACGAGATAATTCTACCTAACAACTAACATCACAATAAAACAATGTCAGAATCAACATCATCAAAACAATATCAAATAACATTATCAGATGAATCAAAAGAAAGAATTATTAAAATTTTAGATTATTCAAAAACAATTGCTCATTATGGATTTATACCATTAGTTTTATATTTAGGTTGGTCTGCTTCACCATATAAACCTTCTATTTTATCTTTATTATCTCCATTCCCATCTGCTTAAGGGTTGAGAATACTATATTTGGGGGTAATTAGTTTTAGAGGTCTTGTATATATATGTGTTTTAATAAATTAAATTGAATTTTGTTTGTCATTTACACCCTTTATTTTGTAAATTTTTTAAAGATTCAATTCTTTTTACTTTCTCTGAATTATAGTAATGAGATTGGACGTTTTTAGACCCTATAGAAAAATAGGGGTTTGAAGTATTTAATCAAGCCTTTGAAGTTTATGATCAATTGATATTTTGATTTGCATCTAATAGTTTTTTCTCTTTTCACAATTAAGAACGAATTCACTATTCTTTTATTCAAAATAAGACGATGATCATTATGAATCACTAAAGCCATTACCATAAACCACAACCTATTTTAAAAATTGACATATACTTATCACATAATTTCAAATGAATGAAATACGGCATAATAAATCCAAAAAATTTAGTTCAAGACAAGTTGAAATTTTATCAGGTTTAGCAGCTGGATTTACAACAACTATATTAACACATCCATTAGATGTTTTAAAGATTAGATTACAATTGGATCATAATAGAGTAGGAATGAAATCAAAACCTTTCCAATCAGTTATTAATATTATAAAACAATTAAATACAGATGCTCAATCATCAACATATATAAATTTTAAACATCAAAAATTTAAAACACCATTTCCAATAAATTATTTATCACAATATTATAGAGGATTAATTCCAAATCTTATTGGTAATATATCAGCATGGGGATTATATTTTACATTATATGCTGAATTTAAAAAAGATTTAAATCTATCGAATAAATCAATGAATTATTTTTTAAGTTCAACTTTAGCAGGTATTTCAACTTCAATTTTAACTAATCCAATATGGGTTTTAAAAACAAGAATATTATCAAGTTCAAAAAATTCTAAAAATGCATATAAATCTGTTATAGATGGGATTAAACAAATGCTTTTTCAAGAAGGTATTTTAAGTTTTTGGAAAGGTTGTTTACCAAGTATGGTTCAAGTTTTTCAAGCAAGTTTACAATTTACAATTTATGATAATATGAAAAATTATATTATAAAAAATCAACAACTTGACAATAATAAAAATCAATTAGGTTTAAGTAATTGGCAATATTTATATATATCAGCCACTTCAAAAATTATAAGTACTTTAATTTTTTATCCAACTCAAGTTATAAAAAGTAGATTACAAAATTTTAAACAAAATGATCATAATCGTCAATATAAAATTACTATAAATAAAATTATAAAACAATTATATTTAAAAGAAGGTGGAATATCTGCATTTTATAAAGGATTAAGTACTAATATTATAAGAGTATTACCAGCTACTTGTATAACATTTGTAGTTTATGAAAATGTAAAGAAATTTTTAATAGATTTATAGAAGAATAATTCAAAACAATTGAATCATCAAATTATATATTCAATTAACTTATAATATTTATACTTAATTTATCAATTAATTCTAATTATATTTTTCAATTAATTCATTAACTAATTCAATATATTTTTGTTCAGCTTCTTCTTGTGAAGTACCTTCTAAATCTTTCCAACTTTGCCATTTATATTTTCCTTTAAAATCAAAAGTACCAGGTTTTTGAGTTGTATTATCACCAATAGTAGCTTGTTTATATAATCCATATAATTTTAATAATTCATCATCATTTGGTCTAGTTTTTAAATTTGAAACTGTATTTGCCTTTTTGAAATTGTTAGTATTTTTGAATTTTTGAGATATTGAATTTGATTGTCTTTTGCAATTGAAAAAAAGTCAATTGATTCTCTGTGGGAGGTAACTTACTTTTTCTTCGAATTCTGCTGATACCATCTTTTACTTAAGTTAATTGATATGAGTTGTTAAAGTGTTGTTCAAAATAATAAATATTTGGTTGTTAATAAAATTATAAATTTGTTTGTTGGCAAAATTTGAATTTTGTGGAGTTTAAGTTTTTGCAAAATAGCTCCTTAAATTATTGACCACCAACTTTGAAGTAAAGATACAAATTAATTCAGTAGACGACCTTTCAGACAATTGTACGGATCAGAATAGATTCTTTTCGTTTAAAGATCGGTATTATTTCTATCACTTCAAGGTAAAATCGAGTGCTATTTGTAAAAGTTCACGTAGAAATTGATTTATTGGTTTTAAGAGGTAAATATAATCATTTTAGTAGTTACTTATTGGAATTATTAATTATCATTAATATTTATATATATGCATTTTACAAGTTTTGGTCCATATAGCTTCCAAACTTTTTCCATGTCCATTTTTGAGCATTCGTGATCATTTTTCATGCAACTTTAAGAAAGATTTAACGATGTTTTAAAAACCAGTCCTTAATCATTTGAAAATCCACATGAAAGATTTACAATTCATAAATTATATTATTATATGACCCCACCACCTAAATCAGTTAATCCATCTTCATCATAAGTATCATCAAAATAATGACTAAAAGTATAAATAGTAATATAAATTAATAATCCACCAATTATAGTTAAAATACAAGCCATTTTATTTAAAATTAAAGAATGATGTAAAATAATAGGTAAATAAAACCCCGAAACTAACAAGAAACTTGATAAAAATTGTCCAAATTCTATTATAACATTTGTATTAGTTGTTGATGGATCAAAATTAAAATCATAATCTGATGAATTTGTTATTGATTTTGTTATAATTATTGGTAAATGAGCTATTGCGAAAATGAAACCTATTATTATGGGGAACCAATTTCCATATATTCCTGCTAATATCACTAGTAAAAAACCCATTGATAATACTACTGATAGTCCTATTATTTTATTTAATGGATTGCTTTTAAATGATGTTGTTGAATTCATGATTGTTTTTTTTGATTGTAGAATATTTAGTATGTTGATCTTTTAATATAATTAATAGTTTTTAAATAATGTCCGTAGTAAGGTAAGTTATGATAGATTGTTTTATTAAAACTCAATTGAGTCTAGTAGTTGTTGTAAATAGTTGTTCGAATATATATAATGAATCAATTAGATTAAAATTGTTACTTTTTAAATAATTTATTTTTCTTTTCAAATTTAAAGATTTCAACTTTTTTTATTATCTACAACTACTTAGAATTTATAACAACAACACATCTTCAACTGCCTTCCACTTTCAATAACTTAATAGTCCTAATTGAATCCAGGATCTAAACAATCTCAATAATAAAATGACAAATCCAAGATATGATGAAATACTAAAACCTAAAATTACATCACCATCAAATAATTCAGATTTAGTACCTTCACCACCAGGGTTTTCTTCAAATTCCAATTCCTCAATAAATAAATCATCATCAAGTAAAACATCAAAAAAAGATTCCAATGAAATGAAAACGTTAAGATCAAAGAGAGTTTGGGAATTAGCAAGTGCTCCAGCAAAATCAATACCAATGAATGCATTTATGAGTTATATGACAGGTAATTCATTACAAATTATACCAGTTACAATGACAATTATGTTATTATGGAATCCATTAAAGAGTATATTTAATGAAACAAATCCAATGTTTTTAAAATTAAAAAACAATGATAATTTTCAAGAAATAATATTTGCTAAATTTGTATTTATTATATTTCAATTATTAAATATGAGTATTGGTATTTATAAATTATATAAAATGGGATTAATACCACATACAGAAGCAGATTGGTTAGCATGGATGGATTTTGAACCAAAAACGCAAGTTTTATATAATTAAAATTATAAGGTTTATTTATTAATTGACTTATCATAAATTTGTTGTAGATTAAATTTACTATATTTTTGATAATCTTCAACAACACTCATTCCTATATTAGTTTTATAACATTCAACAATTATTAATTTATCATAATTTTTTAAATCAACTGAATGACCATAATCTTTACCAATTAGTTCAGCTACTATTTTTTTAATTTCATCTGATTCCAAAATATTAAAATTTTTTCTTGATACTTGAATTGCAAATTTAATTGGTTTTTGATCTTGATCATTATGAAAATGAGGTTTTAAAATTTTTTCAGATAATAATTTTAATTGAATTGTTGGATTTTCACTAGTTGCTGAACATGAATCACTTATTGGAGTTAATTTTTGAATATATCTTGTATTTTTTATACCTGATTCATAACATTCTTTTGATAAATCAGTTACTAATTTTACTGGATCTATTGGTTTTTTAGTTTTAATAAATATAACACATTCACAATCTAATTTACTTGGTTGTAGTAGATTTGAATTTTTGTTTTTTGTAGTTTCTTCTAACTCTGAAAGTTCTGCTTTGATTTTATCCTCAATTGATAATTCACTTTGATTTTCATTACTTTTTATTTCTTCTTCTATTTCATTAAAATCATTTATTCTTTCAGATAGTATTAATATTAATTCATCAATAGCTTGTTTTTCTTTATGTCTTGCACAAGTTGCATAAATTCCTGAAGTATTTGGATCTATTGTTGTTGATGTATTATTAAATTTGAATTTCTTATTAATCAGTTGTTTTTGATCATCATTTTGTTTTCTTTTACCCATTGAATTTTTCTTTAAGTGTGGGCAATAAATTTGAAGAATATTATGTTAAATACTTGAAAAAAAACATATCTACTCAGTTATTTTTGTGATGTGCTTTTTAATCAAATTGGAAATGGTTGCAAAATTAACTAGCATCGACACAATTAAAATTATAAAATAAAATTGAACCCATCATTGAGCGATTTAGTCAGAATTTACATAATACCGATGACTTGGAATCGTCTTCACTGGTATAAAGTTGTGATGAAAATTATTAGCTTAGTATCACGTAGATTTGAAGAAAAATTGGTAGCTCTAAGCGACTTCAATAAACTTGAAATGATTTTGTACATTGAATTAAGTTAAGACGATAAGAACAACTTATGCTTACCACACAAAATATATTTACCACACAAAGTTTTATCAAGATCGGTGCTCATGCAATATAATGCTGACATTACCATTAGAGCTAGTACTTCATATAGTTGACATTGGTGATCTAGATATACAAGATATTTTCAGCCTTTTTCAAGTTAATAAATTATTTAGGCAAAAATTACAACATCCATTCTTTTGGCATGTATTTTATAATAAAAATTTTCAGCCGTTCTTTGATGAATTAGAAATTGAAAAATCAACAGACAATCATTTTGAGCAATGTAAAATTTATTACAAATATCAATTAGAATTAAAATATAGATTGAATAATATAGATAATATTGATTCAACTAAAGATAATCGCTTGGAACTACTACAGGAGCTTTTTAATACTTCTAAAGAAAAAATTGAGGGATATTGTACTAATAATGATTATTTACCAGTATTACTCAAATTAATGGATGAAGAAGAGAAAAAGTTTTTAAAAAGTATTAATAAATCAAGAAATGATTATATCGTCAATAAAAAATCAGAGTATAATATATCTTTAAGAAAAGCTAGTATTTTGCAATATTACATATCTAATCAAATGAATGAAATAGGTTTAAAACATTTAAGACATTTGGGAAGAACATTCACACCACTAATCTATGAAAAAATTCTATTTTGTTCGAGTTTATTGGAAAGTTCAAATTATAGAAGTGTACGGTGTCGAAAACGATTCATTGATTCGAAGAAAAAAGCTTTAGTAACTAAAGTCAAACCTTTCTTATTTTATCAACTTCATCTGCAGAATTTACCAATTGAAAAACTATTTCTGCTTTATTTACATTTAAGTCTAAAGATTGTATTAAATGACTTGTCATCTAAAACTGTTGATAATAGTCAAAATTTTGCTGAGCATTTGGATGTTATGAAATTATACAATGGTTGTGGGAAAGTTTACCAGAGTGTTGTTTATGCTGTTGCTTTGAAAATTATATATGAAGTTTGGGATTCTTTTCATTATGGAATTCCTTCAACAGAATTAACTCATTCAACTTGTACAAAATCTTGTTTAATTGCTGAAGGATTTGCATATGCTATAATAAATCTGAAACTTTATAGCGATAAAGTAATAGAAGATCAAAATATTGGAGATACAAGATTAAATGTTGGTTTAATGAAAATGTTTTTATATATATTCAAAGATTATCACAAAACTCCAAGCCTAAGATTTAGGCAAGTACAAAATGGTATTAAAAATAGAGATAAAGTAGATTTTTGTTATTCAGAACCTAATTTTATAAAACAAATTTGTTTAAAACCAACAAAAGTAAATACCATAGATACTTATCAACTTGATATTGAGATAAATGGATCACCACTTTGTAAAATATTTGAAACAGAAAAACCTAAAACTTCACAAGAAAATTTTGAAGATCGTGGATTAGTAGTTTCAACAAGATCAAATTATGGAGTAATATTAAATGAAAAAGAAGAATTTTTACATATTTTCACTGTTTGTGGATCAATTGAAACTATATCAAAAGAAAATATTGAACCTTGGCATTTTAAAAAAGATGATGATATTTATTTATTTTTATCTTTATTTAGATTAAGTAATTTGTTTATTCATTTTTTCCAGGCTATTCAAATTGATTATATAAATAAAACTATTAAATTTATATCATATTAAATGAAGTAGTCTATAGAGTATTATTAATATAAATTATTCAAAAGTTGATTTATAACAGGCATTTGGTGGTGCATTGATCACAGGACCAAAACATTAACTCTCCAGTAGGTTTGAAATTCGGCTTTTTAACTATAATTTAATTCTTATGTAATTTGAATCCCAAGCAAATGAACAAATTGTGTTGATAATTTAAAATTTTAACTGCATAGTTATTATTGATTAATTTATTTCTTTGTACGAGCTTAAAGCGACATCGTGCAACCTACGCCATAAACAGCTAAATCTCAACCACAATACTTAAGGTTGATTTTCGTGTCGTTACCAAAAATACCTAAATTTTTTGACCTTCATTTCAAACGAAATTTTGGCATCGAAACACATTTTTGGAAAACTAAGGTACATTAGTTCTAAATTTTTTACTTAAAAGCTTGCTTAACATATTAGTAGAAACTGTAATTTCTTTTTGATGCGATTGAAAAAATTGAACCAGTAAATTTGAAGCTTCAAGATTAAATATTTCAAAATTCAACGTTTTTGAATAATTCCTTCAGATTTGATTGAAACTTGAAAAAATTAGTACAGCATTACTCTTCTACTATTGCATATGATGCTCACAAAAAGCCATCTTTGCAGCTTTAAAATTAAATTTGTTGTGTTAAAAATTTTACAAACTGCAAATTCTTACAGGGGTCAGTCGCAAAAAATGGCAAATTTGGCCAATTTGCAGCAATTTTACTAATTTTTAAAGCATCAAAACTAAAAACAAAATTCATCGTTATTGCCCAATTTTGGGTATTTATATATAATTTGATTATGAAATTAACAGGTAGTGTGGTTATTTTGTGATAATTTGAAAATTTTGGTAGCTTTTCTTGCAATTAAAAATGTACCAAAATAAATTTAAAAATTTGATCCATCTCTGTAACCATTTGGTCATTCTTGTATCTATCTAGCTATTTGCTTGAGTTGTTTATTTGTTTGCGTTTAGTAATGTGCAAATACTTTTGGCAAATTTTTGAATTAAATTTTAATGTATTAGCCAAAGTAATAGAGTAGTCGCAAAGTTCAAACGAGGGTTTTGTCGCAAAAGCTGTACAAAGCCCATAAGTAATTTCAATTATGAGTAGAGTTTCAAAATATAAGATCAAATTGAGATTAAGATGGGTCAGATGTACAGCGAAAAGTAGCAAGCTCAGTACTAATTTTTTTGTCGTCACCGCATTGTTAAAATCGTGCGAAAAATATGTGAGTTTAG
Organism: Lodderomyces jiufengensis; assembly: GCF_024610255.1. NCBI lineage: Eukaryota > Fungi > Ascomycota > Pichiomycetes > Serinales > Debaryomycetaceae > Lodderomyces > Lodderomyces jiufengensis. The sequence goes on along the minus strand of NW_026261569.1, from coordinate 59,616 downwards.
ATTAATTAATATTAGATGGTTATAATAACAATTTACCCCAGACTTGTGGTCTGAAAAGGATTGAATTGTAGCCTGACACTAGTTTAATACGGTTCATAATTAAATACGGTTCATAACTTAATACGATTCAAAATTTATTCAAAATTGGTGTTGAGAATGTAGGGTCTGGGTTATTAAATATGAATTATTGACCACAATTCTACAAAAGAAACATGTGAGGACTGTCTTTTAATAAAAGAATATAATTATACTGAAAGAAATTTTCTTTACTAGAAAATGAATTACTGCAATTAGTATCATAGCTTCATGACCTTAATGTAAGCATTAAGATACTTTGTAGTGAAATTAATATTTTGTGTCGAATCACTTTTATATATTTTGAGACAATCAATATTAATTTTATTTTTTTGCAACCAAAAATTATCATATCAAAATAATTTGCAACTAATTTTTTTTACTAGATATAGATCGATTTCCTGATATTTTAAAAAATTTTTTTTAAATTACATTCTTTTCTACTATAAGCAAACTAAAACAACATATATTCAATTCAATATAATATATCAACAATCTTATTTGACTTACTATATGAAATGCTAAAATACATAATTATATTAACTAATTCAAATTTACAAATTATAAAAAAAATTACTAACTGCCATTTTTTAGTCCAAGTGCTTATTGATATCAATATATTATGAACATAATTAATGCAAGCCAAGTAGGATTTGGAGTCAGAGATATAATAAATTTTGTTTTGACTGCTGCAAGTTTCAGACCAATGAGATTTACCACACTGTAAAACCCAACTGACCTAACTTTTGTTAGATTTTATTTTGGTAAATTGCAGGTATCCGCTATTTGCTAATTATTAAAGTGGTTAATTTGGTGTTCTACGCGTAGAGGCACCTTAATTTAATTCATCAGGTATACTACTAACATCAATATTCTAGTGATCATCAAATGAGCAGAAAAAGTATGGATAAAAGTAGAAGAATATTTGATGTACAACATTGAACATAATAGTGGGTACAAGATGGATTTTATTATATTTATTACTAACTGTAAGAATTATAGGCATCAAATTAATCATGCGTCGCTAGATTAATATTTGGAATTTATTTAAAATTGGTCAAACACAATTTAAGCATTGGACTTTGTGGTTTGATGAGTTTGATTGATTTTGGAGCTTCATGTGGTCTTGATGAAATAAAAAGATCTTATTTATTCTGCCTACTTGCTAGCATTTAATAGTGTTCATAATTGATAATCAGTAAAAAGAAATCAAGATAGAATCTGGTTTTATTTAGTTGGTTAATTAAATAGTTAAATAGCTTGTAAAATTTGTATAATTTAGAATTGTTTGTATAAATTACTATTTTTATATCTAAATTCAACTATTATTATTACTGAAACAAATACATGAGATTTAAGACCAAACTGCAATAGTTTGGATTACGTAGTCAAGACTAAGCTATAACAATTGACTTTTTCCTTACTTTTTCAGTACCGAATATGAACTGATGTATTAATGAATAGCCCCACATTCACTGATTAAGTCAAAATTGCTGAGGACCAGGAAATTGAGTCCGTAGTATACAAAAAGTCAAGCATAGTTAAGGTTTATATATGGTAGAAGTGTTAAAGTAAGAGATTTTGTAAATAAATTGGTAGTTGCGAAATCTATCCTTTTCGAAAGGTTTCAAGTTTATGATGTCATTTAAGTATTTTTAAAAGTAAATCATTTTTGATTACAACAACAAGAACATGCTAAGATTGAGTCGAATACGGGGCAGTAACACTATTTTCAGAAGATTTAAGCATCATGTATTGGGAATTGATTTAGGAACAACGAACTCAGCTGTTGCTACTATTGGATCAGATAAACAACCATTTATACTTGAGAATGAAGAAGGCAAAAGAACCACACCATCAATTGTAGCTTTCAAAGATAATGAAACCCTAATAGGCTTACCAGCTAAGCGACAAGCACTAATAAATCCCAAGAATACATTTTTTGCAACAAAAAGATTAATTGGAAGAAAATTTGAAGACGAAGAAGTTCAAAGAGATATCAAGAATGTACCTTATAAAATTATACCTGCCAAGAATGGTGATGCAATATTGGAAACTTCAAATGGGAAGAAGATAAGTCCTTCAGAAATAGGTGGATTGATACTTAATAAAATGAGAGATATAGCTGACAAACAATTGGATGAAAAAAATATAAATCAAGCTGTTGTTACAGTACCAGCATATTTTAATGATAGTCAAAGACAAGCAACTAAAAATTCAGGAAAGTTAGTGGGTTTAGATATACTACGAGTAATTAATGAACCAACAGCAGCAGCTTTAGCATATGGATGTGACAAATCAAGAAAAGAGGGAGTTGTTGCAGTTTTTGATTTTGGTGGTGGAACATTTGATATTTCAATATTAGATATTGAAGATGGTGTATTTGAAGTAAGAGCAACTAATGGAAATACTCATTTAGGTGGAGAAGATTTTGATATTGTATTGATGAATTATATTATTAATGAGTTCAAGAAAAAAAATGGAATTGATTTATCTAATGATCATTTAGCAGTGCAAAGAATAAGGGAAGCAGCTGAAGAAGCTAAAATAGAATTATCAAAAGTTCCTGAAACTGAAATCAAAATACCTTTTATTCATGAAGATAAACATATCGACTTAAAATTAACTGAAGATCAGCTTGATGAAATGACATTACCATTGATTGAAAAAGTCATTGATCCAGTGAAAAAATGTGTCAGAGATGCTGATTTGAAATTCAAAGATATTGATGAAGTACTTTTAGTTGGTGGTATGACAAGAATGCCCAAAATAAGAAAAGTTGTTGAAGAATTATTTGGGAAAAAGCCAAGTACCGCAGTAAATCCAGATGAAGCAGTTGCACTAGGAGCCGCAATACAAGGGGCAGTTTTGTCTGGAAAAGTTAAAGACGTGGTTTTATTAGATGTAACTCCATTATCTTTGGGGATAGAAACTTATGGTGGTATATTTAGTCCTTTAATTCCAAGAAACTCAGCTGTACCTTTAAAAAAAGAGCAGATTTTTTCAACAGCGGTAGATGGTCAAACAGGAGTTGAAATTAGGGTCTATCAAGGGGAAAGAATGTTGGTTAAAGATAATAAATTAATTGGTCAATTTAAATTATCAAATATACCAAAAGGTCCAAAAGGAACCCCACAAATTGCAGTAGAATTTGAGATTGATGCTGATGGTATTATAAATGTTAGTGCTACTGATAAAACTCCGTACCCAAAAGATTCACCTAACTATGGAAAACCAAATTCAGTCTCAATTCAAGTAACAGAAATTGGGTTAACTGATGCAGATGTAGAAAGAATGATATCAGAAAGTAATAGCAATAAGAAAGAAGATGAAGAAATGAGAAAATTATATGAACATACATCAAGAGCAGAATTATTATGCACTGATACTGAAATTGCATTAATTCAATTTGGAGAACAAATGGAAAATTTAGAAGTTGAAGAAATTAAAAACCTAATAAGTGAAGCTAAACAGCTAATTGAAAAAATAAGAGATCGTAAACTAAAAGATCCTAAAGTACTTAATGATAAGATCAATGAAATGCAAAAAGGATGTATGGAGGCTATCAAAAAAGTAGCTATAAAACAACAAAAGCAAACACAAAAAGAATAGAGTGAATTGTATAGAGTGCAATAAATAATGTAAATATTGGTTTCCTTATCTCTTTTATCATTAATTTTATTAATAAATCTATTCATCAGTTTCCATTCTATCACCTTCATGAGATTCTTCTTGTGTTGGTTCTTCTGGTTGTTCTTCATTACCACTACTACTCGTCCTATTTCTTTCATTTGTGACTGAATCTAATTTATCTAGCCATTGTTGAACATCTTCACCATCATATGTAATAAAATCTTGATCTTTACCAACTACCGCTACACTTGTATTTTTAAAACTTAATTCAACATCTTGACTTAAAGTATCTCTTAATGCATATAATCCATGAGTTATTAATTGTTCAATTGATTCACTTTGTTTAATTTCATCTAAATTTCTTTCCAAATATGTTCTTGCTGCTTGTGATCTTGCTCCTATTGCTGCTCCATAATATTCTAATACTGATCCTGAAGGTAAAAATTCAATTAAATGAGGTCCAGTTTCATCATAACCAGCAATTAATAATCCAACTCCATAAGGTCTTGATCCATAACTTTGAGTATTTTCTTGAGCTTTATCTGCTATTGTTAAAGCAGCTTTATAAGTTTGAATAGGACGATTAAAAATCATTTTACATTGCATTGCTTGTTTTCTTAAAAAATTAGATAATACTCTTGCATCAGGAGCTAAACCTGCTAATGCTACTCCCATATGATTATCTATTTTAATGATTTTTTTCTGATATGAACCTAGTTCTTCTGCATTTCTTTTTAATGCAACTAATACAACATGATTTTTGGAAATTAAACCAACTGCTGCACTTCCTTGTTTTATTGCCTCTAATGCATATTCTACTTGAAATAATCTCCCAGTGGGGGAGTATGTCACTGAGTCGTTGTCGTAATTATTTCTAAACATAGTTGTTGAGGGACAATTGATTGTGAAATGCAATTAGTTATTTGATTTTGCCACTAATTGTAAATACTCAATTTTCAAATACAGTACGCTCTCTTTTTTCTTGTTGAAGTTTATCATATAAAATTAGTGCAAGCTACCAATTAGTTTGAAGTTTTGCAGTAAATCAGAACTCATACAATGTCAATGTCTACAATAGTTTCAAGTTTATAAAAATACAATTATTATTAATTTATGCAAGTGAGAGAACTATATATGTATGTTTCTAAATTTGTCAGAATTTTTATAGATTTTCTTGGTTCGTTACTTCATCATATAAGATTTAAAGATCTGAGTACATCACAATTAGGCATTGGCATATTTTCAGCTTGTTTTAATTTTTCAGTATCAGTTGTAAACCATCCAACAGCATCTTCAATTAACTGATCTTTACGTATTTGTTCTCTTGAACATTTAGCTCTTTTATCTTGTATAAATAAATTTTCAACTTTTACATCATAATTTCTTAATTGTTGTCTTGATTTATTTTCATATTTTTTTGTAAAATGATCATTTACAAAAAATGGTATATTATGACGTGGAGTTCTTCTCTCTACATTAAATTCTCTACTTGGTACAAATGAATAATCCGGTGATGTATCGTCTGAAAATAATGCTGATAATATTGGTACAATTAATATTAATAGTATTGGTAATAAACCTTTTAATCCTTCCCAAAGTGATTGTGGTGATTGTGCTTGATCTCTATTTTGTTGTGGTGGTCTTGGTGCTGCTCTTCTTGTTGTTCTTCTATGTCTCATGAATGGATCTTGTCCACCTCCAAATGATTGAAATGTAAAACCATTACCTCCAAATGTAAAAGTTGGACCTGAATTAAAAGGACTATTTCCACCTCCACCTCCAAAAAACATATTAAATAAATCATCTTCAAATGGATGTGCTCCACCACCAGCACTTGCAAACCCACTTCTACCTGATGCAAATGGACTTGAACTAGAAGTTGAAGCACCTGAAAATCTTGAAGTTGGATCAGAACCAGTTTGATCGAAAATTGTCTTTTTTTGAGGATCACTTAAAACTTCCCATGCTTTATTCAATACTTTGAATGCTTCAGATGATCTTGGATGAGGATTTTTATCTGGATGACATTTTATTGCTAATTTTCTATATGATCTTTTAATTTCTCCTTCTTCTGATGTTTTTTTAACTGATAATATTTCATAAAATTGATGACTTTTATATGAAAGAACTTTTAGTACAATTGCCTCCTGCTCTTTTGTATATGACATCGTTTTATTTTGTGTGGATTATATCACTGTAATTTTGATAAATTTAATTTGTGTTGTTACTTGATATTTGATCAGCTTTAAATTATTAAAAATTGAATTGATATTATAATAATGTAAATTTAATAGAGTGGCATAAACTTAAAAAATGTTTTGATAATAGAATCTTAAACTTATTTTTATATGCACTACTCTTATTCTATTAACTATTGATTACAATATAATATATAGTTATTATAAAAAAGTATATAAGACGACAATCAAAATGGCTCTCTTGGTGGGATTTAAGTATAAGTTGGGTGTAAGGAATGTCAGCGATCAAGAGCTATTTTGTAAAATTTTTGCTTTGGTTGATGAATCTAATTAGATAAATTGTTATCATCGTTTTCTTTTTCTCTTACGAAAACTGAAACAAAACAATCTACAATATTTATTTAATTTTAAAATATGATTCATTCAGACTAAATTTTAGCACATTACTAACCACTTTGCAAACATTGAATATAACCACACAATGACTGATTCATCTGTTTGGGCCGTCAATTCATTATTAGATACAGACTTATATAAAATCTTTATGCATGCAGCTGTTCATAAGAATTTTTTAAACGTGCCAGTTAAATATGGATTTACAAATAGAACTCCACAAATGAAATTAAATACAAAAGCAATCGAATGGTTGAAATCACAAATTGAGCATTTAGGAGATCTAAGATTCACAGATGAAGAAATTCAATATTTAGAGAAAACTTTGCCCCAATTGCCGAAATCATATTTAAAATATTTAAAGACTTTCAAGTTCGATCCGAAATCTCAAATTAGATACGACGAAAATGGTGATAATTTTGGCTTGGAAATTGTGGGTAATTGGGATGAAACTATTTTATATGAAATTCCAGTCTTGGCATTGATATCAGAGGCATATTTTAAATTTGTTGATACAGAATGGAATTATGATAATCAATATGAAAATGCAAAATTAAAAGCTGAAAAATTAGTACATAATAAATGTAATTTTAGTGAATTTGGTACAAGAAGAAGAAGATCATATGAAACACAAGAAATAGTTATAAAAGCTATTAAAGATGTTCAAAGTGAGTATGTAGCAGGTACATCCAATGTTTATCTTGCAATGAAATATGATTTGAAACCAATCGGTACTGTTGCTCATGAATGGTATATGGGCATTGCTTCGATTACTCAAGATTATATTCGTGCAAATAAATTAGCCATGGATTATTGGATAGATACTTTTACTTCAAAATATGCTGGATTAGCTTTAACTGATACTTTTGGAACTGATAATTATTTAAAATATTTTGTTGGTCCATATGTAAATGAATATTCTGGAGTTAGACAAGATTCAGGAGATCCAGAATTATATGCAGAAAAAATTGCAAAGCATTATAACCAATTAGGTATACCAGAAAATACCAAAATAATATGTTTTAGTGAATCATTAAATGTTGAAAAATGTATAAAATTTAGACAAAAAGCTGAAGATTTGGGATTGCTTTGTACTTTTGGAATTGGTACTTTTTTCACCAATGATTTTGTCAATTCTAAAACTGGTGAAAAATCACAACCTTTAAATATTGTGATCAAAATAAAGGAAGCTAATGGTAAATCATCAATTAAAATTAGTGATAATATTGGTAAAAATACTGGGGATGTTGAAACTGTTGAAAGAGTTAAGAAAGAATTGGGATACTCTGAAAGAGTTTGGGAAGAAGGTGACGAGACTCATAGATGGTGATGCTATATTTTTAGTCCTTCCAACTGTAAACTAATGTAACAATTATTTGATTCGATGAGATTTTTGCAACCTCTATCAGTATTCTAAAACAAACTTGAAATTTATTGGTAGCGATCATTTTTTGCAATCTTCTCTGTTTAAAAATACATCAAGTCTCAGGATTCTAGATCTTGATTCTACTAATAAATCTTTCAGAGTTATGGAACTTAATTATGTCAACCTTTTGAAAACATTAATTCACGCAAGCTCATTTGAAAATAAGGTACAACAACAAGATGCCGAGCAGCAATTGAAGCAATGGGAGATACAAACTGGATATCATTCATTATTACAAGATGTTTATAACAACCAAGATAATTCTTTACAAACACGTTGGTTAGCAATAATTTGTTTCAAGAATGGTTTGGAAAAGTATTGGAGACTGTCCAAACAACACGCTATAGTTAAGGAGGAAAAACAACATATTATATTAAGAGCGCTAGACCTGTTGTCAGAATCAAATGAACAACTAGTGATCCAATATGCAGATGCAATAGCTACAATTGCAAGATTTGAGTATCCTGCTGGTTGGAACGTATTTGATGTTCTATTACAGAATTTACAAAAAGCAGTGGAAATGGAAAATACAATCATTATTAAAAATGTTTTGGTGATCATGAATTTAGTTATAAAAATTATAGCCAGCGTTAGGATTGGAAGATCTAGGAAAGAAATGCATTTAAAAGCTCCAGAAATTGTCAAAATACTAAAACAACTTTATGATCAATTTTATGTTTTATGGGTCAATTCATCAGATCCAACATTGATGCAAATCTGTTATTTATGTTTGAAAAATTTACGAAGAATAATACCTGAAGGTATAGATGAATTTCAGAAAGACCAAGATGTTTCAGAATTTATTGGATCCACTATTGATCATTTCAAGTTTATTGTATCAGAAAAGGATCAACTTTCAAAAAATGTTTTAAAGAAATTTACCAATTGTTATAGTAAGCTTTACATTTCATTATTAAATTATAACCCAACTAGCTTTGTTTTACTTCCATGTTCAGATGATATCATAACAACGTATCTATCAATACTACTAGAACAAGCTCAAAAAAATTATGAAGGTGATGAACTCTTAGAAAATTTAGCATTGAAAAGTTTTAGCATTATGAAAAAATTAACTACTTTCCTATTCAAAAAGGGAGCCTTGTCTTTGAAACAAAAAAGTGAAAAAGAAGATATTCAAATAGCAATAACAAAGCTAGGTGGTAGATTTTTTCAACCTGATAATGTTAAAAACCTTTGTGATATAATCATACGATGGTATATGCGTCTTCGGAAACTGGATTTAGAAAGTTGGGAGTCTGAGCCAGAGGAATGGTGTAATGAAGAATTATCAAGTAGTTGGGAGTATCAAGTTAGATCATGTGCTGAGAATTATTTTCAAGATTTAGTGAAATATTTTCCTGATCAATTGACTGAATATTTATTAAGTAAAATTAGTAATGAATTAAGTTCTGAAGATATACTAGTTCAAGATGCCATTTTATGCAGCTTACAATTATCATCATATTCAGTAGCAAATAACATTGATTTTGACGTAGTTTTACAAAATGTATTAATACCCAAATGCCAAAGTTCGAATATTTTAAGAAGAAGAATTTGTTTAATTGTTGCAGAATGGGTTGGTGTGAAATGTTCTAGAGATCTGAGAATCCTTATTTACAAGATGTTACTTAGTTTTTTGAAACAAGAAGATGTGGTAGTGAAAATCTCAGCACTCAATTGTCTAAAAGCTTTGGTTGATGACTGGGATTTTGATAAAAAAGATTTTAAACCATTTATTGAGGAATCGGTACAGTCATTACTTATTTCATATAACGAGTTTACAATGACAGAGTCAAAATTATTTGCAATGAATACTTTGGCAGGGATTTTAGAAAAATGTAATCCATTAATTGACAATAAGGTATTACTGAAAATTTTAGAAGTAATCCCTCAATTCTGGGATACTACTGATGATGAAACAATTTTGAAATCTTCTATACTAAGAACTTTTAAAAATTTAATTGTTTCATTAAATGAAAATTCTATACATACTCATGATATTGCAATAAAACTAATCAAACTTACATGTTCTTCAGATTCTCCATTATACTCCACTATGTCTGAAGATGGATTTGAAGTTTGGTTGGCATTAATACAACATTGTCCCACGGAGGTTCAAAATCCAGAAATAATTAAATTATTTTATTTTTTACCGTTTGCATTATTAAATTCAACTGAAATTTTACCAACCATATTGTCGATAATTAGAAGTTATGCTTTATACCAGCCGTCTATTTTTAATAAAAATCCACCATTTGAAATTTTGGCAAAGTATTTAAATGATATGAGAGATGATTCGTATGATGTATTTGTGATACTTATGGAAATATTAATTATGAATCCAAACACACAATTGATTAAAAATTTATTTTCTAGTGGATTGATACAAAGTATGTTCAACTATGTTATGAATGATGACAATAGTTTAATTTTAACTAGTAAAATGTTTATTTTATTTAGTAGATTGGCAAATCAATCTTTTTTCAAACACCTGTTGAATCAAAGCACATCTGATATTTTTTTTAAAAAATGGCTTGAAAATTATGAATATCAAAACAATGCTCGTGATAAAAAAGTTAATTTAATTGGATTACTTACATGTATTGATAAATTACCTAAAAATTTAAGAATTGATGTTATTAGAAAAACATTTTATTTTTTAGAAGAAAATGCTGAAGATAATTTTGGAAATTGTGAAACTTATAAATCAGGTTATTTGTATTCTGATATTGATGAATATTCTTATTTGGATTCAAATATTAAACCACCTTTTGAAAAAATTAGATATGAAAAATTAATGTTTGATTATGATATTGTTTGTCAATATAATTTATTGCAGTTTTTGTTGAACTCATTAGATGTTTTGAAAGAGAGTCTGGATCACGAAGTGTTGAGTGAATTATACTCATCTATGGATGATTATATGAAAGAAATGTTAGTTAGAATTTCAAGATAAACTGGTATATATCACGTGCATGATCACGTGAAAATTAGACGAGTATTATTTTTTATTTTGTAAATCACAAAAAAAATGTGTTGCAAATTCAATAATGTTACTTGTTTCAAATACATGTAATATCATTCATCACTGCAACAACCAGGCTTCCGATGACAGGTCTGGTCAAATTATTCATTGAGGACTTTCAACTACTAAATAGTCATATATCCAATAGAAATCGAGGCTTATCTAATTCAACTATTACATTAAGTAAACCAGAGATTTATAAAGTTAACTCAGATCTTCATGATTTAAATCAAAATACACCAACATCAAAAAAAGATATCTCAGCAATTAAAGACTGTATAGAATCATTTTACCAATTAATTTATTTAGAGTCAAATTATGATAATAAAATTAGTTGGTTTCTAATTAATCTATACATCAACCCATTTATAAGAACTCATTTATTAAAGGAAATTAAATTACTTTGGCCAATCTATTTAAGATTATCAGTTCAATCAGAAGATGCAATATTGTTACGTAAATTAATTGATGATGCATTAAGTAATTCACCTTCATTAAGTTGGCTAAGTTCCAAATTATTATTGAATTTATCAAATGATAACAATTTATACACCATTATTAGAAAGCTGATTAATACTAAAGAAAATATATCCTTATTTGATAAATTGATAAATTTAAATCGTGATTTTTCAACTATAATTAATTTAATAGAATTATTTGTAAAACTACAATTGGAATCATTTTTCCTTCCAAATTTAATAACTCCATATGTAAAATATATTCAATCAAAAAATTCAAATTTTAAAAATTTACTACAATGTAATATTAAGTCAAATGTGTTAAAACTCAATGGTAATTGTTATATTCAACCAATTGATTATTATTTATTAAATTTATGGATTCCAACTAAAATATCAGTAACTTGTCATTATATAAATTTAAGATCATTTGAATCTTTCAAAACTTTACCACAATCAACTATAAAATTAAGATTTGTATGTGCAAGTGAAAGAAAAACTAGATCAATGACTCAACTGATTGATGCTTCAATGAGATCATTTGTTGCAAGAACTTCTGATGGTGATGATATTGAAAATTTAACCATGGATATAACTATAAGAGAAACTTTACATTATAATTGGTTTATAAATTATTTGAAAACTTTTAGAAAATCAAAACAACTGAAAGTTACAAGTACTATAGAATCACCTGAAACTTTAAAAGCACCTGAAACTTTAAAAAATCCAGAAACTTTGAGAGCTCCAACAACTCAAGAAAAACTACAAGCATTTGAATCAAGATCGAGTCAATCAACTTATAAAACCAAGAAAAAAATCAAAAGGAAAAGATTAGCAAGTGATTGGGATTTAACTCCAGATATGGAACATCAAACTGATGATATTGTTGATTCTGATGCTTTATCAACTGCTCCAACTAGTCACAAAAAGGCAAAATTAATTGCAAATAAACCGGATTGTGGAATGGAAGGAACTGATATTCTAAGTAATGATAATGATTTTGATAGAGATAGTGGATCTAGAGATACTCTTTTACAAAAAGTAGTTAATACATCAGTATTGGACTCTTCAAGAAGTAATTTGTTTGGTGTTGGTGTTGGTGCAAAGAAATCAAAAACTGAATCAATGAGAAGACAGCCAAATGATAGAAGAAATATAGATAATACCAACAACAACACTACAATTAGATTTGAAAATGATGAAACGGTTGTTGATAGTGAAGATCTGGAAATCATCAAAGCTCCCATCAGACAACGTATTCATGGAAATAAAACCGCCTCAGCTACATTAGAAAGAACTTCCACACCATTATCGACTGAACCAACAGAGTATCCTAATACTACAACAGAAAGAACCTCGAATTTTGAAACTTCCACTAATGGGTTTCATGAATGTTTAAAATTATTTAGTTCGAACTTATTGAATAAAATTAATATGGTAGAGTATCATTTTTTCAAACAACAAAATGATTTAAGATCAGAAATGGAAGAAGAATTTAAAAAATTACATTTGAAACAAAGAGAAAAATTAAAAGAAATACAAAATAATGTAACAAATGAATTAAATAATATTAAACTCCCAAAAATTTGAAAATAGTTTTAGCAAAATGAGGTGGATTATCAAGATATAAATGATGACCAGCATTTTTAATAATTTTAAAATCTGCTAAATTTTTATGATATTTTGACATTGATAATTTATTAATATCTTTTGTCATTTCTAAACCTGCTTCATCATTCATCCAATCTTTATCACCATATAACCATAATGTACGTAATTTCATATCAACAAATTTTTGTGGACATCTATCTATCAATGGTAATTTTGCTAATGCCCCCACTGATAATATTCTTGTTATAGCATACTCACCTGAACCTTTACCATTAAATACTCTATATATATAATCATGCATATTTTGAAAATTTTCTTCATTTTGATAATAAACATGAGCAAATCTATGAGTCGTCCATCTAGAAATTAATTTTGATTTTACAGGACCTGAATTTCTTATTATTGAAAAAGGTGAGTAATTATGTTCCCACATATAATCGAAAATTTTTCTACCTCTTGATTTTGGAACTTCTTCTATTGATTTACCTTCTACTATATCTTCTTGATCTGCTAATACTTCTTGTTCTATTGATACTTTAGGGACGTGTTTATCATTATCTAATAATGAAAATTTATTAGTTTCTACTCCAACAGGACTTATTAATACTAATTTATCTATTATATTTGAAGTAAATCCATTTTTTGTCTGGGTGTTATATTTTAAAGCATATGCACAACTTAAATAACCACCAAAACTATGACCCATTAAAATAAATTTATTTATATTTCTTTTTTGTCTCCAAATTTCCAAGGAATCAATAAACCAATCTTCAACTTTATAAATTTCTTGTTTAGTATTTGCAGGTAAATGAGGAAATTTAGGTCTTGAACTTAATCCAAATCCTAATAAGTCAATAGCATGAATTTTACAACCTGGTATTGAACTTAATTGATCAAAATTATCAATAAATAAACCTAATGATGCTGCATATCCATGAATTAATACTATTTCTTTACATATTTGTGGATAAGGATCTTTTTCTAAATTTTCTATATAAAGTTCATGAATATATTGATTATTTCCAATATCTGTATTTATTATTTGTGCTTTTCTTTTACCATCACTAACGGGAAAAAAAGGTAATTGTGATAATAATTTACTTTCTATTTTTTCATCTTCATATTCTGATCCCCAACTTTGTTTCAACCAATCTTTCCAACTTTGTGTCCATGAATATACTGGTTTTTCTCTACCATCTTGAAACTCATTAATTTTTTTTGGTTTTGATGATGATGTTGTTGTTGAATTAGAAGATGTTGCAGCTGTTGTTGTGGCTGAGGAAATTACTGATGATGATGAATTTGATAGTGTTGTTGTATTATTGGATTGTTCTTGTGATGTTGACATGAGATTTTTCGTCTTGGTGTTTATTCTATAAATGTCTAATTCTATAAGTTCTAGTAAAAAAATGGTAGTCTATAAATTCTAATGAGTAAATGGTCTACGAAATAAGAGAAGCTAGCTTATCGATATTTATTTATTTATAAATTTGCATTTTTTAAAAGATCGGTGGAGATTAATAAATATTTCAAATCGGGACTCATCAGAAGGAGATAAGAGATATCCGGAAAACAAAATTACCGTTAGCCGATGTCAAAAAAAAGTTTAGTTTAAATTTGGTCTCGAAATTCTTACTTTTGTTCTTAAATAGTTTCATAGAATGATGATTAATAACAGACTAGATCTATTTATTGAGTCACTGTAGACTTAAAGTCATCCCTAGAGGCTAGTATTCATTCACACAGAATTCTAAGATCGGCCTACAACTCTATTTAGACTTTAATACATATGTAGCAATCGATCTAAATGGGGTAATTTTATAGTAAGATATTAGGATCCTTCTTTCTACTCAGCCCTCTGATACCTTAGTAAATGTAATACAATTTCTTGCAACGACCTGATATTTTGAAAAGAAATTGGACTCATCAATTACAATATATATACAGTAATGATACCTAAAGAAAGATATTTTTGTGCGGCTTGTAAATATTTTTTCAATGAAATAAATTTGATTAAATTCACACGAACTTTTTTTCTTTCAATGTTTGTTTGTTAATTAAAACTAAAAACTCATTTTAACATTTTTTCAAAGAAGAAGAAAAAAAAAAATTTAGAATCTTTTCATTTTTAAATATATAATCACATTAGATCAATATATAATCAAATATGGTATGTTTTAAATAATACATAATACTATGAGTAACTAAATAGATGAATGATGAATTACTAACTTAAACAACTAAAGGACACTAAAACCCCAGTCACATTAGCTAAAGTTATTAAAGTTTTAGGTAGAACCGGTTCAAGAGGTGGTGTTACTCAAGTTAGAGTTGAATTTTTAGAAGATTCAACTAGAACTATTGTTAGAAATGTTAAAGGTCCAGTTAGAGAAAATGATATCTTATGTTTAATGGAATCAGAAAGAGAAGCTAGAAGATTACGTTAAGTTAATTTACTATCTATTAAATTTTTTATTATTTTGAACAATATCACAAATCAATATCATTCATCATTTACAAACATCAATATTTACAAAAAAGATGAAAATCATTTATCATGCATTTTTTACAATCAATCAAGAATAAGAAGGAGATGGAAGTAGAATATTTCAGTTACAATTTTTATGATGTGGGTTATACATTAGATATTTTATTATCATTTTAATACATATCAACTTATTTTATAAATTATTAGAACAAAGGGATATAATTTTATACACGGAAGGTCAGAATCTACGTATTAGATTTATTAGCTAAAGTAGACTGACCCATGTATGAGTTGTGTTTCAATGTAGTTTCAGAGTTTACTTTTTGATATCTTTATGCAAAGTGAAAAATCACGTGTGCAATATTATAATTTGCGGGCTGAGCCCTAATCATCTTTTTTGAGCCTTGAAATTATTTCTGCGACAACTTGATAATTGCGACAATTCTCTGGTCTTGACAGAAATACTTATTCTCAGACAGTAAAAGAAATGTCACTGAATCCTCGAAAAATAAATAATCACCGAAAATATGTGTAGAATTTAATTAATTGAACAGAGTAGAATACTCAACCCACAATTTTACAACCCCTCAATTCATATCAATAATACTCAATAATATATCTGATTCATAATGTCTGATTTAGAAGATGATTTATTAGCTTTAGCAGGAGGTGATGATTACGAATCGGAAGAAGAAATATCACTGTCAAAACGTAAAATAACGAAAGATTATTCAGATGATGAAAATGAAGATGATACAGTATTAGCAAAACGTCGAAAAGTTGAATCAGATGATGGAGAAGATGAAGTGGAAGAAGAAGAAGAAATTGATGAAGAAGAAGAACAACAACAACAACAACCAGAATTAACTAATCCATATCCCTTAGAAGGCAAATATAAAGATGAACAAGATCGTGATGAATTAGAAGATATGGATGAAGTTGAAAGAGAAGAAATATTATATGAAAGAGAACAGGAAATGGAAAGATATAATGAAAGGAAATATTTACAACAACGTATGAAAGCTCAACATCAACAAAAATCAAAACAAAATGAAAATTTAAGAAGTTCAAGTCGTGTTAAAGCAGGTGTAGTAAAATCAAGTAAAGAAAATAAATTAAGTGAATTAAAAAAACAAAGAGAAAAAGCTTCAAGAAGAAGAACTAGAAGACAAGAAGATTATGAAGATGAATCCGAATCTGAAGAAGATGAAGAAGATGATGAAGAATTAGTTGGATCAGAAGATGATTATTTAGATAATGAAAATGAAGTAATATGGGGTGGTGCATCAAAACAAAGACATAAAAAACTGACTATACCAGGAAAATTAGAAGATGTGAACCGTATTAAAGTTGGTAGAAGTATATTAGCACAATATTGTTATCATTCTGGATTTGAAGATGCAGTAATAGATACATATTCAAAAGTTAATGTTGGAGTAGATAGAACAACAAGAAAACCAATTTATAGAATGGTTAAATTAATTGAATTAAAATCAAGACCAGAAAAACCTTTTAGAATTGGTAATTCAAAATATGATTTATATTTCTTGGTTAGTCAAAATAAAACTCAAAAAAAACCATTCGCAATGAATATGTTTTCAGATTCTCCAATAACACAAGAAGAATTTGATAAATATTTAGAACAATTAGATAAAACAAATGAATCAATGGATTATATTGATGATATAAATGAAAAATATACACAATTACAACAATTATTTAACAAGGGACTTACAGATAAAGATATAAATGATATGATTGCCAAAAAGCAACAAATTCAACAACAAAAGGGAAATTATACTACATATGATGCAGTAAAACAAAAGGCAAAATTAATGGATGAATTAAAAATAAATAAACAACAAGGTAATTTAGAAAAAACTAAAAATATAATTGAAGAAATTAAAAATATTGAAAATATTTTAGATAATAAATCAGATTTATCAACAATAGATTCAAACATTAAACAACAATCAATATCAAAAGTAAATGAACGTAATAGAAAATTAAATTTAGAAAATATAAGAAAAGCAGAAATTAAATTTAAAACTAATTTAAATAATTCAAATTTTGATTCTGGTGATCCCTTTTCAAGATTAAAAACAACAACAAGAATGTTTTATCAAGATTTAATAAATCAAGAAAATGCTAAAGCACTACAAAATGTAAATTTACAAGAATTAATTGATCAAAAAAATGAACAAGAAGCTAAAATTGCATTATCTACTTATAGAGATTTAGGAGAGATGGATAAATTAATTAATTCTTTAGATTTGGAAATTGAATTGTTGATATAAATTTGAAAATTTTTGACCGTGTTCATAAGTATCTAGGTTTTTGATGAATAAATATTTTTACCTTGTTAGCCATACTCAATATCCTTAAATTAATTTCATCAGGAATATCGGTCGATCATTGATTAAACAAGTAGTTCAATTGAAATTATATTGACTTAACAAAATGATCCATCAGAGAGATCAGTGCCTAATAAACAACCTATAACACCAAGGATGTTATGAAACTGCTTGTTGAATTATGATATATGGTTTATTAATGCTGTTGGATTATATGAATTTATGAGTATGGCCAATAAATTCCAATAGTGTTAGATTAGGATCAATAAAATTCTACAATGTATAAAGTGTTTGGACGAACTGGGTAACAATGTTACTAATTTCATATATAGAAATGATGATATTTATACGAGAGAAGTAATATATATTACTTGATAATTATTATTTGGGGTTATAAGTTTAATTATTGTTATTTGTTAAATTTAAAAATTTTCAAATGCAACCTCTTGACAACTATCACCTAATCAAACTCTAATTATGTAAATATCCTTTGAGATAAAATTCGTCAAATATATCAGTTTGACAACATTTCTTGCTCTCTTATATCACCAACTCTGTAAACCTTAAAAGGTCCCTTTTAGCGTGACATATATTTAATTCAACAAATCAAGTCAAACTATCCCAGATTGACGAGTTACTCACTTCCAAAAAGCAAACAAACATTTTAGCATATCAAAAGAAATGACTTAGCCGTATCAAATAAAACTTGATTAGCTTAAAAAAACAAAACATATTCAGCTATCAAATAAATCACTTCAGCATAACAAACATAACAAACATACCAGCTTAGTATAACAAATAAACAACCTCAGCATAACAAATAAACGAGTTTAGCATAACAAATAAACTACTTCAGCATAACAAATAAACCACTTCAGCATAACAAATAAACTAGTTCTGGCATAACAAAATAGCAAACATAGCATAACAAATAAACGAATTTATCATAACAAATAAACTAGTTTAGCATAACAAATAAACCACTTCAGCATAACAACATAAACTAGTCTAGCATAACAAATAAATCACTTCAGCATAACAAATAAACGAGTTTAGCATAACAAATAAACGAGTTTAGCATAACAAATAAACGAGTTTAGCATAATAAATCCAAAAAGAATTCTAGGGATAGTGATGAACAAGATTGTAATAAATATAAAATGAATACTAATGATGAAAGTAGTAAACAAATGAATATTAGAATTTGAAAGATAATATACATGTTACTAAGTAATAGTAGTCATACTTTTTTTGTTCTATTGGTCCTTACCCACAATATTCTTAGGATTAGTAGTCGATACCTCGTTGTTCTAACAATGCACTTAACATATTCGCTACATTTATGAATTAAAACTTAGCCGTGATTCAATCTAATTATAAAATTTCTTGCATAATTGCATCTTTTGTAACTCCAATTTTGAAAACGGACATATCCTTTTTTTTTATAAAAAAACAATAGAGTCGGTCTCGGACGTTTAAAAAAAATTGAATCATCAATGCAACGGCCCATTCCAGGGCATTTGCAGGTCAAAATTAATTAATAAAGAACAATAAGAATTAATTAAAAAAAAAAAAAAAAGCAAAAAGAATTTATTTCTAGAATGAATTAAAAAAAATTTAAAGTTTTTTAACTTCCCTTTCCCCCCCATGATTTCAATTCATTGAAGTATTCTATTGGTTAGAGATTTTAAATTATAATTTACTATAAATCTTCTTTATTGTTTAGATTTTAATAGTATACGATTCATTTAAATAGCAATTAATTGTCTTGGCTTAAGATGAGATTTTGTTGAATCTTTTGTTGATAAAATTATAACTAAATATTACGGAATTGTAAATAAGATGATATTCCATTTTCTCTCCGCAAAATAAGTTGAATTTACAACGAATTTTTAGTACTGAAATTTTGAATCCTAAAATGCTCAAGTAGTCAACTCTACAATTAAATTTTTTGTTGATATAAATGTTGTTACTAAAACTATCTATATTTTATAAAATAATCAACTACAAGGATTATCCTATATATATATATATATATAAACTCCCTTATGGTAAATATCTACTATTATAGTAAATTATAATAAATTATTATTGTATTAATTGATAAATGTATAAAGTCATATAATCAGAGTCTATTATAATATCTAAGTATTAGTAATATTAATTAATTTCTTAATAGTAGTACAAAGAAAAAATTTTTCATTAAAATTTATTATTGCAGGAAAAAAAAAATTTTGTACTTCCAATATATTATTAATTATACAAATATAAAGTACTAAAAAAGACTCACACTCATAATTTTAATTATTTTTTTTACTCTTTTTTTCCATTTAATCAACTTGAAAAAACATCTAATTCAAAGTTCAATAAATCAATTTTGAGATATATATATTCGTCATTTAATATATTCATATGTATTACAATTATTCATTCATTATATAAATTATCAATTAAGACAATAATCATTAATTAGCTAAATCATAAAGAAGTAAACAATAGAGAATGAGTTTCCATCCAAATAATTATATAAATGGATTAAATTTAGAATTCGATCCTATTTCATTTTCAAATAATAATGATAATGAATTTTCTTCAATAAATGATGGATTATATTATAATGATTCAGATTTAGTTAAACAAGAAGAAATTCAACAACATCTTGATTTATTTAGTGAAGCAGCAATAAATGATTTTTATTCATTAGATGTATTAAATGATAATGTTGTAATACCTAATAAACCACAAATACATATTAAACAAGAAGATAATCATCAAAATTCATTAATTCAATCACAAGCTATATTACAAAGTTATCATAATTCATTAAATTCTCAACAACAACAACAATTACCAACTACTACTACTACTTATAATAACAATTCAAATATTAAATCTACATCATCAACACCTTTTTCAATAGCGACATCAAGTTCTACATCCCCAATATATCAATCACAAAGTAATAATAATAATGTATTAACATCTACAACTTCACAAACATCAACAACAAATAATTCAATATCTTCAGCGACTCAAGCAGCAAATGATGACAAGAAAAAAAGAAATACAGCAGCATCAGCAAGATTTAGAATTAAGAAAAAGCAAAAAGAATTAGAAATGGAAAAAAAATCAAAAGAATTAGAAGAAAAAGTTGAAATTTTAGAAAAAAAATTAAAAACTATTGAAATGGAAAATAAATGTTTAAAAAATATTATATTTCAACAAAATGAACAAAAAAATAATGATTTATTAGAAACTATAAAACAAAGATCAATTATAAATAAAAATTCTACAAATTTTGAATTTACCATATAGAACAAAAATTGGTGATTTTTGTGGGGGTAGTATTAGATGTTTTTATGATTAAGTTTAAATTTTTGTCTTCAACATGCAAAATTTTTTTACTTTGATTATAAATAAAATTTTAGATTTTAATGTTTTTAAGAAAAAGTTTTTACAAAAGTGTTGGTGGTGGGGGAAAAGGAAGATTAAAACAATTCTACTTGTGTTGTTGTTTTAATTATGATTATTTATGATTTTTTAATTCGAGATCCAACTCTCGGTATGTGTTGGTTTAGTTTATTTTATATTTATATTTATTTTTTGTTTTAATTCTATTGTTTAATTGTCATCTAATTAAATGATTTACTCTTCATTTGTAAAAAGCTTGATATATATTTGTCAATTGATGTTTAAATTACTTAATGTTTGAATGTAGGTATTACAATAATACAATAATTTACTCAGTGCTTACATAGTTAACTATTAGAAAACAAACTTTTGATTAGTCAGTCCCCCTAAACCCTCGAATTTAAGGGCCAATATTACTTCGCACTAAGCCGAAAAGTATAAAACACGTGTATTGTCTTTAGTTCCGACTTTGTGTAATTTTTTCCTGAGGGTCAAAAATTTTAAAAGATTCGAACCCGATACCTTTGATTTTTTGGGTCAAAAGTAGTAGCCACTATGCCACAAAACTTTAAAAACGTGACTTCGGTAGTATATCTCCCGCTTTGTGTAATCTTAAAATTTTTAAATTTTTAAAACTTAAATGGTCTATATCTCTATCATCGAAAACGGTATCTACGCAGTGTATTTATTTTTGAGTTCTTCAGATCAAGATCTTTTTTATGCAGCTAATTTCAAGTCCGTAGCTTTAAAATTGAGCAAATTCTACATTTTGCTTAATATCTCAACAACTAATATAGATTCATTGATAAGATTTAGTTAATTGAATAGAGATTGATCAAAAATATTCAAAAATGCAATAAAAAAAAATTCCCAAAAAGATTTGAAATGTCCTTGCTCAAATTAGAAAACCCCAAAAACTTTTTAGAGGTGGACTTACAGACTCTTTTTAAGCACTATTGAGAACTCTACGTACCAGCAAGTAATTTAACCATTACTATTGTTTGAGAAAAGTAATCTATATGTTTGAATGTTAATAATAATAATATTATTGGGAGATAAATCTATTGATATGAATTAAAAAATGGTAGCTCCTGTTTTCATTATCGTAGGAGTAACTTTTGTACTAAACAAATATAATATTATTTACATTATCTAATTTATTATTACAATTATTACTGTTATTATTATAATATTATATAATATCTAATATATAATTATAATGCAGTATTCATTAAACTACTATTAGTTATACATATTATAATATATACAAACAATTAAACAATATATAACAGTAGTATCAATTCAACTTAAATCCAATAGCTTTCATCTCATTGATAAATTTGGATCCAATGGAGTCAAATAATGAGGGTATAAATAATCATCATACATTATTTCACGAATCAGTATTTAAAGACCCCTCAAGACATCATTTTTATGAAAAAGAAAGATCTATTTCTCCACAACATCAACAATCTATAAATCAAGACAATGATCACAAATCAATTGAAATACAACCATCAAATTTAAATCAACCTGTTATTAATACTGTCCCCAGTACTCCAGATTGTAAACATGATGTAAATAAAGATGATTTAACTCAAGATACAGAACATGTTGAACGACCCAAACCATATACAATTCAAAAACCAAACGATTCTACATCTCCAAGTTATAACGATCAAACTTCCTCATATAGAAGTTTAGAAGAACAAATAGATTTAAGACTAGCGTCACTGAATAATCCAACTATAATTATGGAATTAGATCTTGATGGAAATATTCGATATTTATCTCAAAATTGGGAATATATAGTGGGAACATCTGTTAAAAAAATAGTAAATCATCCAATTTCAAAATTAATAATAGGAAGTAATGATGATGATTATCAAGTATTTAAAAAAGCAATTGATTCAATGATTTTTGATGATGCAAGTTATAAAGTTAAATTTATAACAGGTACAAATCGTACAAGACATGAAAATAATGGTGAAGAAATTAGAGGTGATGTTGAAGAAATTTTAGGTAATCATGCCGACGTAGATTTACAAGGTCAATTAAC
Source organism: Lodderomyces jiufengensis (assembly GCF_024610255.1). Classification (NCBI taxonomy): domain Eukaryota; kingdom Fungi; phylum Ascomycota; class Pichiomycetes; order Serinales; family Debaryomycetaceae; genus Lodderomyces; species Lodderomyces jiufengensis. The sequence continues at coordinate 36,485 of NW_026261569.1, read as the reverse complement.
TCCTCATAATTCATTTGAAAACCTTCAAGATATAAATTTACCAATTGATGATTATGTTCCGATACAACAAAGTCAAGTTATTACAAATGAACCCAAGGATTCTGACTCTTTATCCAGAGCTAGCTCGTTATCATCAAAATTATCAAATGATGGAGATTTTATTGAATTAGAAGCTCAAGGTATATTAATACATGATACTCAAACTAAAGTACCAAATCATTCAATGTGGACCATTAGACCTTTTGTTCATATAGACTTAGACTTATCTATACCGTTGGCATTAATTGATTTATTAGGTTTTGGTTCAGAAATTTTTGAAGGATATTTAATGAACCTAAAAAATTTAGGAATTTCAGAAGAAGAAAATGTACCTCAACCTAAAACCATATTATGTAGAATTTGTGAAAATAATATTCCAGCTTGGTTCATTGAAAAACATTCAGATCTTTGTATAATAGAGCACAGAGCAGATGAACATTTACAACAATGTCAAGATTCAATTGTTGAACAAAGAGATTTAATTAACAAAATTATTGAAAGTTTAGAATTTCAAGCTCAATTACCTTTATTTCAACTGAATCAACAATCTTCATCAAATCAACTACAATCATCTTTGTCACTGTCACTGTCTCCAAAACTGATACTGCCCACAACTTCATCGCATCTGTCTATGTCACTGAGTTCTTCAGATGATGAGGCAAATCCATCATCACAATTAGTACATGAATATAAAGGTATCCCCTTACCTCAAGTAACTTCATCAGAATCATCATCTCCAAGGTTGGCAAACAAAGTATTGTCTAAAAATTTCCATGCAAGAAATAAAAGTTTGATGTATTCTAAAAAATTTCCATTTGGTCCAATGCAAAAAATTAAAGAAATATGTGATGAAGCTATATTGATAAATCCACCATCTACAACAAATAATAACAATGATAATAATTTGAATTATATTTCTTTTTCCCCTAGTTCTGAAAAATCTTTAAATTTTGTTATCAATCCTACTACAATTGAAACTTCAGATTTAGCAATACGGCAAATATTAGAAGATACAAAAGTTTTGGTTAATGATAAATTGGAAAGTTTATCAAGATTGACTTCGATATTACAATACCTGGCTAAAATTAAAAAAGAAGTTGATTTATTAGTATTGGAAACTGTTAGAGAAACTGTTGAAAAAATCCGAAATCAAACTGCTGCAAAATTATCAAGAAGCTGCACACCAAGTGAATTTTTAGGAACTCCAGATGAATTACCTCCATCATTGGATTTAGGAAATCAACAAATAAATCAACAGGATCAACAACATCAAAGTAGAAATAAAAGTAAGCTGTCGTTAGATTTAGATGTTCCAAAAATGGTCGCTCCAAAGCCTTCAAGAAGTAAGAGTCCTATGGATTTACTAGCAGATAGGTCTCAAGATAATGTTCTAACGCCAAAAGATTTTTTGATAAAAGATTCAAAGGATTATTCAGGAAACTCATCTAATTCATCACTAATGCCAAGTCCAAGACAAAATTTCAGTATGATGGTTAATTCACAACAACAACAACAACAATTAGGACCAGATCCAAGTCGGTCATCATCCAAAGAATTATTAGAAAATTTTGATAATTCAAGAAAATCTTCTGGTAATAATTCAAATTACTCATCTCCAAGAAGATATTTATCACCAGCACCATACAATGAAAAAAATAATTTAACTTCATTACAAAGAAGTAACACCATAAAATCATCACCAATCTCATCACCATTAGTAGATGCTACTCAAAGTGTCGGTCTGCAACATTCAGATAAACGTATTACAAAATTATCATTAGACACTACAAGTCAACAACAATCTTTCACTGCAGATTCACCATCACAATCTCAATATACACCTGGAAGTCAAAAAAGCTCAATCACCAGACCACCATTATCTCCATTACTTGTCTCAACTCAACAACCATCATCTAAACCAACTACAATTAAAGATTACGAAGTTGTAAAACCAATAAGTAAAGGAGCATTTGGTTCAGTATTTTTGGCTAAAAGAAAATTGACAGGAGATTATGTGGCAATCAAATGTTTACGTAAAAGAGATATGATAGCTAAAAATCAAGTATTGAATGTTAAATCAGAAAGAGCAGTAATGATGAGACAATCTGATTCTCCTTATGTTGCACAATTATATTCAAGTTTTCAATCAAAAGATTATTTATATTTAGTTATGGAGTATCTAAACGGTGGAGATTGTGGAAATTTAATAAAAGCTTTAGGTACTTTGGGATCAGAGTGGTCTGCCAAATATATAGCTGAAATAATAGTAGGGGTAAATGATTTACATCTGAGAGGTATAATTCATAGAGATTTAAAACCTGATAATATTTTAATTGATAAAGATGGTCATTTGAAACTAACTGATTTTGGGTTATCAAGGTTGGGTGTTGTTGGAAGACAAACCAATCATAGGAAGAGTAGTACCAATGAACAAAGTGTTGAGTTATTTAGAAGTATATTTGGAAGTGGTGGTAGTGGAAGTGCTGGTAGTATTGGAGGAGGTGATCGAGGAAGTAATAGTGGTTCGATCTCAGCAGGAACTGGGTTTGCAAATGATGATCCTTATCAAAGAAGAAGAAAAAATTCACTATCTTCTTCAGTTTTACTTTCTCCAACTTTAGAAAATTCTAAATTAAGTCAATCTCAATCTACCACAACCGGTTTACAACCAACAAATTCTCCAACTTTAGCATTTTTAGAAAGTTTTGGTAATGTACCATCAGGTAGATTTAAAAATGGTGCTAGGTCCAATTCGAATAATCTTGAATCCCCATTGTTGAAACCAATTATTCCAAGAACAGCTTCTGAATCGTCATTTGCAATCATAGATGATGAAAGTCCACAAACTCCAGTAACTAATTATGCATTATATCATCCCAAAATTACTAATGAATTAAAAACCGGTTCTGAAGGTGGTGTAGATTCTAGTTATATTGCTGATGGAGCAGAAATTAAAAAATTTGTTGGAACTCCAGATTATTTAGCACCTGAAACAATTGAGGGTATTGGTCAAAGTGAAGCTTCTGATTGGTGGTCAATAGGATGTATTTTGTTTGAATTTTTGTATGGGTATCCTCCATTTCATGCAGATAGTCCTGAAAAAGTTTTTGATAATATATTACTGGGCGTTATTCAATGGCCAGATTTACCACCTGAAGAAGATTTACAATTTTGTTCACCTGAAGGTAAAGATTTAATAATGAAGTTATTGACTTTAAATCCTGAAGATAGATTAGGTTCAAATGGAACAATAGAAATTATGCAACATCCATTCTTTCAATGTATAAATTGGGATACAATTTTTGATGAACCTGCACCATTTGTACCTAATCAAGATGATCCAGAACTGACAGACTATTTTGAATTAAGAGGAGCAGCTATGGCACAATTTCCAAGAGAAGACTCATCATCAGACGAAGAGAAAGAGAAAGAGAAAGAACAACAAAACAAAACTGTTGAACGACGTGAATCACTAAATTCATTGCAATTACCTCCATCAACTTCTGCAAGTCAAGCATTAGGTAAAAAAGAACGTCGTTCAAGTAAATTAAGTGAACCTGGAGAATTTGGATCATTTCATTTTAGAAATTTATCAGTGTTGGAGAAACAAAATAAAGATGTTATAAATAGATTAAAATCAGAGCATTTAGAACATAGAAATAGTTTTTCATCTTCATCACTGGAAAGTACTCCAAAAATTAGATCTAGAGGCTTCTCATTTGGTAATCCTAATACAAGTGGTAGTGGTGGTAGTGGTAGTTCAGGTTTGAATGTATCAATTCCAAATACTGGTTCAAGTCCATTTAAAAGACCAATTTCTCCACCAAATATAAACTTTGGATCACCAATTAATTCAAATATGAGATCTTCATCTCCTCATAGATCATTTGATAGTCCAATTATGCCAGTTTCAAAACATGAAAGAATACCTTCAACAGTTAGTACCTATTCTCTGGGTGATGAATTTAATCAAGAATCTCCAAATGCATCGACTAATTTTTATCATCAAAGATCAACAAGTTCTTCACATATGCCAATATCAACAAAATCTTCAAAAGGATCAAATGCTAATGCTACTCCAACTTCAACTCCAACAGGTTTAAATCCATCAATTTTTCAACAATATAATTTAAAAGAATATTGTTCGGCAAATTCATCAGATTCTGATGATACAACCAGATCAAATGCATTATTAAGAGTTCAAAGAAGAAGAGAAGGTTCAAGAATGTCAGACCCAGTTTTAATTAAAAATGAATTAGATGTTTTATATTGTGAACCAGTATCAGTTGTACGTCATCAAGTTGTTAAGCTTTTGGAAAAATCAAATTGTATAGTAGTTTCAATATCAGATGGTGAAGAATTAATTAAAAGAGCAACAAGTCAAGTAAAATTTGATTTTATAATGACTGGATTAAGATTATCAAAAGTTGATGCAATGGATGCTGTTAAATTAATAAAATATACTACTGGAAAAAATTCAACAACTCCAATAATTGCTATAACTGGATTAGGTGATGAAGCTAAAAAAGCTGGATGTTTTGATTATATTATTGAAAAACCAGTTAATTTAGATCAAATTAAAAAATGTTTAAGTAAATTTTCTAATGATGAAGCAGTTATTGATTAAATAGTAAAGTTTTAAGGATTTAATGAATGAATGAAAATTAAAATTGCCAGAGTTGCTCTCTAATTATATAAAAAAATGTACTCATGATGTTTGTATACTTTATTCTATATTTGTGATTACTATATATAAAAATATATGAAACAAAAGATAAAAGAAAAATTAAAAGAAATAGAAAATAAAGTAAACACAAAAATTTATAGTATTTAACCATTTTTATTAATCCAATTTTTTCAATTAAATTATGCCATCAACGACCATCTCTTCATCAGCCAATGAATGGGCTATAGCAGAAAGAGAATTGGCTCAAGAACAACAACTTCAAGAAAAAGTCATCAATGAAGAATTTAAAATTTGGAAAAAAACCGTTCCTTTATTATATGATTTTATTCATACATTTGCTTTAAATTATCCATCAACTGTTTTCCAATGGTTACCAACTTATAATAAGATAGATGATGATAATGTAGAAGTTAAGTTTGTTCACAGTAATAATTCAATAAATAAAATTGAAAATAGTTTAAATGTAGCTTCAATTACATTACCTTCTTCAATAATTCAATCTATTGATTTAACAATACCATCAGATGGAATAAATACTTCAAATTTCAATATAATTAATAAATGGAAACAAACTACGGAAGTTAATACTTTAAAATTATCTCCAGATGGGAATTCAATATTGTCTTTTAATAGAGATGGAATAATACATAGTTATAATTTTGATAATGATAATGTTTTAGATTATAAATATCATAAACAAAATGGACATGCATTAAATTGGATAGATAATGATAGATTTTTATCAGGTTCAAATGATTCTCAAATTGCTTTATGGCAAAGAAATAAACCTTCAACTCCAATACAATTATTTAAAACTCATTATGGAGCAATTAATGATTTATCATCAAGTGATTTAAATATTTTTGGTTCAGTAAGTGATGATTCAACTACTCAATTTTTTGATTTAAGATCTTCGAATGATATTAATCCTATAATTAAAATTGAAAATAAATTTATTCAAAATTGTATTAAATTTCATCCAAATGTTAAAAATTTTTATGCTACTGGTGGTAAAGATAATGTTATAAATTTATATGATTTAAGAAATTATAAAACTCCATTTCGTAAATTATTTGGTCATAATGATTCAATAAAACAAATAGAATGGGATTGGAGTAATCCTTCAATCTTAGTTTCTTCTGGATTTGATTCAAGAATTATTTTTTGGAATTTAGATAATTTAGATGAAGATTTTACATACCCTGATACTTCAGCAAATAATACTTCGATTAATTCTCAAACTAGTAATTTAACTGAATCAACAAGAAGAAGAAACCAACAACAACAAGTAAATAAAGTTGATCCTTGTTTAAAATATATTCATGGTGGTCATGTAAGTAGTATTAATGATTTTGCAATTCATCCAAAATTGAAAAATTTATTTGCAAGTGTTGGTGATGATAAATTATTGGAAATTTGGAAACCTAAAACTTTAAATACTGAAAATGAAGGGGAAGATGATGAAGATGATGAACAACAAGAAGAAGTAGAAGTGGGAGAAACAAAAGTGGATGAAAAAGTTGATGAAGATGATGATGATGAAGAAAAAGAAGAAGAAGTAGAAGAAGAGGACGATATAGAGGAAGATAAAGATGAAGAGGTGGAAGAAGATGGTCAAGCACAAGAAGAAGATGTGAATCTAGATGAAGAAGTAGGAACAGAGACCAAGGAAGATGATGATAAAGTTGAAGAAGTGGCCAAAGATGTAGTGGAAGAGCCAAAAGATGAAGATGTAGAAATGGAAGAACGAAAAGTTGACACTGACGCAAACTCGGTGGAGAAAGAAGATATAGGAGATGAAACAAGACCTGAAACTGTGGAAACTAGTAAAAAAGATATTGAGATGAAAGAGGATTGGTAAAAAGTTTAAAAGTTTTGTAAAATTGCTTTATGTACAAGATTGTATAATCTTTTTTTTGAACTTCTATATATTGTTTGTATTAATAAAATAACAATGGTTAAAAAAACACTTGTCTATTGCTTTAAAACATCTCTTAAATTTCCAAATGGTAAAACATTGTCAATTCTATCTACTCCACTTATTAACATAGCCAATCGATCAATTCCTATCCCCCATCCACCAGTTGGTTGTAAACCTAAATTCATAGCTTGTATGTATTGCCAATCTGGTATAATCAGTTCTTTATCTCCATAATTAAGTTTACTTTCTTGTTGTAATTTAAATTTTTGAAATTGTTGTTGTGGATCATTTTCTTCTTCGTAGGCGTTAACGAATTCTTTACCATTAATGAATAATTCAAATCTTGATGATATTTTTAATCCATTTATAGTTTTTGATTTAGCTAGTGGTGATAAAATTTCTGGTTGATTATATATAAATACTGGTACATTTGGATGTTTGGTTATACTCAAGGACTCTAAATATATTTCACTTAAATTGTTGAGTAAACTAGTTGGATTCGAATTTTCGGGGACTGGTAAATTTAATGTATTGTAGTATTTTGTAATACTATCTAAATTCAAATCTAATGGTAATTTCACTCCTGTTATTTCTTCCAACGTGGGTATAAATTCATATTTTGGAAAATGTTTGATATTATTGAAATCCCCATATTCAAATTTCTTGAATAATTCAATAAATAACTCCTCTGTAATTTCCATTAATTCTTGTAAACTTGTGTAAGTTTTATAAAATTCACATGAAGTAAATTCTGGATTATGAGTATTATCAATACCTTCATTTCTAAAATTTTGACCAATTTCAAATATTTTATCAAACCCTCCAATTACTAATTTTTTTAACCATAATTCTGGTGCAACTCTTAATTGAATTTTTTGATCTTTAAAATTTGTAATAAATGGATTTGCATTTGCTCCTGTTCCTTCGTTACTTAATATTGGAGTTGAAACTTCCAAGAAATCTTTATTCAAAAAGAATTGTCTAATAATTTGAATAATTTTTGATTTAATAATTATTGGTTTTTTTGAAATTGGATTTACTAAATAATTTAGTACTCTATTATTATTTATTAAGCCTTTATCTATTAATTTGTTTGGAATGTTAACTAAGCAAGGAGTTAAAATCTCAATTGGTTTGTTTAATTTCAAAGTTAATTCATTAGTTTTGGTTCTTGAAGCAAATCCATTTCCTGAAATATAATCCCCAATTTTAAACCAACTATGAATATTATCAAATTCATTCGTTTCCATATTCATTAATTTATTAGTGGCCATTAATTGCACTTGTCTGTCATCTTGTATTAAATCAATAAAATATAATCCTTTACCTGCTTTTCTAATATTGATAATTCTTCCTTCAAGTACATATGAAAATTCACTTCTTTTATTTTCAAGTTCTTCAAATTGTATGTTTTCAAATTTTGATCTAAACTCGGGTATTCTTAATTTTGTAGAGTTTTGTAGTTTTTGTCGTATGTCATCTATAGCTGGATAATAGTTTTTTAGCCTATTTGGTTCTGATTTTTGAATGTCTAGCTTTCTACTTTCGTAAGAATGATCTGATTTTGGCTGTTTGAAAATTGCTGATTGTTGATGTTTAAGTCTTTTAAATACTATGCAATTCTTATATATCTGCAAGAACTGATTCCGTCGTATCATTTTTAATTAGTATATCTGACAACTTGATTTTGTTGTTGCAAAGCTAAAAGATCAAAAATTAGAAACATTGTCACTTTTTAAGTGTCGTGAAAAACTTATCACGACTTAAATTCTGATACACAAATAATCAAGAATTAATAAAGAGATCAAAAACAAACATTCTTGATTGATCCTATATTAACTTAACTACTTGTATATAAACACACTACATAGACTCATAAAAATTTTATAAAATAACGTCCAACATATATATCTTTATAAATTTTTATGAATCACCACTAAAAAAATCATCAATGAGATTTGAATAATTAAACTATGGATTTTGAAAATAGAGAAGATAAAGATGGTGTTAGATTATCATGGTCTTCTTTGCCGAGATCGAAATTACAGCATCAAAGAAATGTTATACCATTTGGTTCATTATATACACCATTGAATGATAAGAGTGCAATTGAATGTTTTGATTCTTCTCATCTTGTTAGTTGTCGAACTTGTAGGTCTATTTTAAATCCATTTGTACATGTCAATAATCAAATATGGACTTGTCAATTTTGTAATTTTTCAAATCAACTACCAATTACCGCAAATGAAGAAGGAGAGACTATTTTACCTATTGCAATAAATCCTGAATTATCCACTATAGAATATGAAACAGGAAGAGAAAGTCTATTACCACCAATATTTTTTTATGTTGTTGATGTATGTTTTGAAGGTGAAGATGTTGAAGTTGCCTTTTCGCAATTAAAAGAAAATTTGATCATATCATTAAGTCTTTTGCCAGAAAATGCATTAGTTGGATTTGTCTCATTTGGTAAACATGTTAAAGTTCATGATTTGACTTCTCATGATAATTTGAGTTATACTTTCAATGGGAGTAAAACTTATGCATTAGAACAAGTTCAACTGGCATTAGGTTTACTAGGTGGTGGTGTAAGTGCTGCTGGTTTACAACAAGCTCAAAATCAAGATAATTTATTCAGTCCATCTGCTAGACGTTTTTTACAACCTGTAAATATGGTTGAATATGAATTAACAAATATCATTGAAAATATGGTTCCAAATGCATTTTCACATAGTGAGTTTAAAGAAAGAGCTGATAGAGCTACTGGAAGTGCAATAAATGTATCAACATTATTATTAAAATCTATTCTTGGAGATGGTCATCTTACTGGAGGTCATTTGATGGTGTTTCTAGCTGGTGTTTGTACAATTGGACCAGGAAAAATAGTGGACAAATTATTAAAAACTCCATTAAGATCACACCATGATATTGTTAAATCACAATCTGCAACATATATTAAAGCACCAACAACATCATCTTCATCTAGTACAAAATCAGATACTGCATTATTTAAAGGTGCTAAGAAGTTTTACGCCGATATTACCAAAATTTTAGTTACTTTGGGTCTCAGTTGTGATATATTCATTGGTAGTTATGATCAAGTTGGATTATTTGAAATGGAAGAACTATGTTGTAAAACCGGAGGTGTAGTTGTTATGAGTGATTCATTTAGTACTGCAATTTTTAAACAAAGTTTTACAAAATTCTTCAAAAAGCAAGAGACTGACTCCGATACAGAAGATTATCTCGATATGGGATTTAATGCAACAATTGAAGTAAAAACATCTTCAGATTTGAAGATTGAAGGATTAATTGGAAACGCAACTGCATTACCATACAATAAATTGATACCGTCAAACGAAAAAATGATTAGTGTTACCAAGGAAATTGGAGAGTCGAAAACAAATTGCTGGAAATTATGTAGTGTGGATCCTCAATCTACTTATGCCATATATTTTGAAAAATTAGACAGTTCAATAGCTACAACAGGAGCATATTTACAGTATTTATTTCATTATCAACATCCTAGTGGGAGAATGAGACTTAGGGTGACAACAATTCCAATCAATATAATTCCAGATTCAGATAGTGTTCAATTAGAATTAGGTTTTGATCAAGAAGCAGCATTAGTATTGATAGCTAGGGAAGCAGTTCGTAAATTACAAACAGATTTACATCTTAAAGTAACATCAAGTGAGGCACTAACCAAACAGTTAGATCAGTCATTGATTGATTTTTGCTCGAGGTTTGCTGTTTATAATATTGGTGTTATGGAATCATTTAGATTATCAAATTCATATTCACTATTCCCACAATTTTTATATCATTTGAGAAGATCCCCATTTATAAATGTTTTTAATAGCTCACCAGATGAAACAAGTTATGTAAGACATATTTTCATGCATGAGGATTTAGCAAATTCATTATTAATGATCCAACCTACATTATTATCCTATGACATTAATACATGGAATTCAGAAGTTGATGAAGACTCCGAAGATAATGAAAACGAACCAATACCAGTGTTGTTGGATTCAATGAGTTTAGGACATTCTAAGATTTTATTATTGGATACTTTTTTCCAAATTTTGATTTATCACGGTTCACAAATTGCTGATTGGAGAAAAGCAGGATATCATGAACAAGAAGATTACGCATATTTTAAGAACTTCTTAGAAGCTCCTAAAAGAGAAGCTTTATTAGTACTCACTAATAGATTTCCATTACCAAGATTTATTGATTGTGATGAAGGTGGGTCACAAGCAAGATTTTTAATGGCAAAATTAAATCCAAGTACAAGTTATGCAACTAATGTTAATCATTTTTATGGTTATAGTAGTGATAGATCTAATACAGACATATTTAGTGATGAATCAAGTTTTCAGATGTTTATTGATCATATTCAAAGAATCGTCACCTCCAAAAAATAGATTTTACTGATAAAAGTAGACGAAATTTTTTTTTTCGAGTACTAGTTGGTTCTTAGACTGCGAGGCTCATGATTTTATTGTGAAGGGAATAGGTTACAAAGTATCATATTAGCACACTAAACATCAAGGTAGATCTGCGACAAAAGCTTCTACAAACATTATTACATTCATTTTATTCTTTACTTTAATAGCATTATTTCTTTGTAATACATAATATATAGAACTAGAACCTGTGTCATTTTGTATAACAGATTAATTCCATACTAGTCTTGAGCATTTCTTATACTTTGTTTCCAAAATGTACTACCTTTAAATTTACTTTTCGAACCATCTTCATCTTCGTCATTTGAAAGATCTATATCCATATTATCATTATTTTTTACAACTTCTTTTCTCTTTTCGAAAATTACTTTATTTACGCAAGTTAAATGTTCTTTAACTTGTCCAATTAATTCTCCATATTCATCAAATAATAATTCCGAACCAATTAATTTGTTCCATTTAGTTTCCATAATTTTTTCATTTAACAATGCTGAGTAGTCAATAAGATTATGATGATTATTGTTGGATGAGTTACCAATTTTATTGGTTTTTGAAATTAAATCAGGTTCATTTATGCTTTTGTTATTAGATATTTTTATTAGTGGATGTTCCGCTGTTATATCAGATATTTGTAATTTTGCCGATGGTTTTAGGATATTAAAATGTCTTTGTAGTTTTTTATATCTTGAATTTTTGTTGACTCCTTCATCTTCTTCAATTTTCTTTATATTATTTGGTAAATCTAAAGTAACGTAAAAAGTCTATATCAGAATTATGTTAGTATGAAGCTAATAAAGGTTATTAAGAAACAAAACAATCACAAATAAAAAGTCTATATTAATTAAAAAAAAATAAAAATCTCTAAAACTCATTATTGATCAATAATGTCTTTTCTATAATTCTAGTTCTTACGTACCTCGTATTCATCATCCTTCGTCCCGGCTATATCAGTTCCCGTAGCTATGTTCGTAACCGGAATTTCAGTTTGTGATTTTGATTCTGAATTTTCCAAATTGTCATTTCCTTCATTTTCTTCATTAGACTTGAGTTGTGCTTCTTTTTTTCTTCTTAAAATATCTTCAGCTGATCCTGCTTCAACATTAATTGTGAAATCCCAATTCATTTCTTCACCTTTAGTTAAAAACTCACAATTACCATTCATTACTAATTTCCATGAAAAATCATCATTTAAATTATCACGGATATATTTTGAAAGTGAGCATGCACCAGCTCTTAACATTGTATTTTCTTCATCATATGGTGAAGTAACTGATTCTAAGTTCAATAAAGAACTACCCAAAGCAATCTTTGTAGCTGCGTGAGTAATTAATAAAATATTTTCAATTTCTGGATAATTTTTTTCAAAAAATGGTATAAATTTTTGCCAAAATAAATTAGCTCTTTCTAAAATTTCAATATTTGTTTCACCTTTAGGATTTGGTATAACTCCTAATTGATCTCTTGGCCAAAGTTTTTCATCTACCAAAACATCATTGAAAAATCTTTTTAAATCAGTATAATTTGCAGGTTCTGGTATAATTTTTCTATCTTTTTTAAACCATTCACCAATACCTCTTTCTAATCCAATTTTTAAATCTAGTAATTTAGCTATTGGCTGTGCTGTTTCAACACATCTATAAAATGGTGATGTAATAATAAATTGTGGTTGGTCAATTGTTGGTAATGATGTTAAGTAAGCTGCTAATTGTTTTGCTTGTTCAACTCCATGTGGTGCTAATGGTGGATCTGAATCTATACCAGTTGGATTTGGAGGATGAGGTGGTGGTAACCAATTTGATCTATAACCATGTCTAGCAATATAAATCTCTTTAATTGTCATTGCTAATATTCAATTAACTATATGTTGGATATGATTGACTGATAATTGATGTATCTATTTATATTTTATGATTACATTAATATCATTATAATAATAAAGATCTTACATAGAAATGTTTTGTTTTTGTTACATACTTTGTATTTTATATACAGGATGAACTATAACCTATACAAAAATTAGGCCCAATATGACCAAAGAAAAATTTAAATAAAAACAAATTCGGGTTTCAGTCAATGTCTCCTAATGTACTGACTACTTATTTATTGATTCAGTTCGTACTTATTATTTTCTAATATAGTCCAAACCCTCAAGTTGTATGTTTGAGCACGTGAGCGGACCTATAAATCCTGTTTTGTATCACTTTGACCTGACATTGGCATTTACTTAAATGGCCTATATTTTCTGAAAGACTGCAGCAGTTCACGTATAGCATGTTTATTGAGCTAACAAAATCAAGACCTAATTTGTGAAACTATTTTTCGGACCAGCCTGTATTACCGAAGCTCATATTCATATCAAATTCTGTAACTGCTGAAGCTTTGCTAGTACATGTTACTTAATTTGCAACAGTAGGTTGACAACCATTTGGTTGGCCGTTAAACATAAAACTCCAGCTTCTCTAGTGTGATTTGTCACATTTATTAAAGTTTATATTTATTGTAAACTATAATTAATTAACTCATTCAATTGAGTTCCAAAACATCTGTAGCAGCAAATTTTATTAATACTCATGAACAATTATATATCAACTTTAATATTGAGTAGTTGTCATTGATAAGACAAATTTGATTGAGCAATTGTGCCCATTAGTTTATTACCAAATTTGATGTTCTTTAATTTTTAATAGTATGTGTATAATTTTGCAACTATTTTGCGTACAAATTGTGCAAAACTTCTGTTTATAGTGGTAGCACCACTTGAAACATATTTTCATGTCATGAAGTCTAAGCTGACAAGATCTGAACAATGTATGTCTAGAGTATTTTTGGCCTGTTTTTCAAACTTGGTGACCGTTTATATTTATTTGTGGCTAGTTTCAGGTTGAATTGGACCTGGTTTGTGTCTAATTTCCTCAGTTTTTTGTGCAATTTTTTGGTCTCAACCCTTCCATTGAACTTAGACTGATAATATATGACCTTATTTAAAGCAACTATCCATCTCTGCCAAACAACTTTTCCACTCGCAGTCATATATGTCAAGTAATTGACTCAAAAAGGTTGTCAGTACAGCAGTGCAGTTGGTCCACTAAACTTCCAAAAATTTATACAAAATAACCGAGAGTAAATACTAATAAGTCAATGTTTAAATTCAATGCTGCTTTTATCTAGACTTCTCAATTGGGCAGTAAGTTGTAAATTTAGAGTTAATCGAAGGTTACATTCTGCAGTTTCCAGAAAATTACATTGTCTCAACTTTTTATTTCACGTCCGAGCAAAAATTTTAGATTTCCCAATAGGGTACTAAGCTGTGAAAAATTCCTTATGGAAAACACACAATGAATTTTCACCGCTATCGTGAATCAGACGAGTTTAGGAATATACTTGAATTCGAAAGCAACCATAGACTGACGAATATTTATAGAACTATTGACAAAGTGGACTCAAGAAATATTGGTTCATAAAAGAAATTGGTTTGGACTTATTGGATCATGATCATTGATTTCCTTATAAATCGAAACAATACATCAGGATTCATTGGCTTCTAAAATGATACGCAATGTGTAGATTTTTAATACTCCATCGTCAAATTTATTTATATGTACATTTATATCTATTCAGGTTTTCATTGTTCACTTATATTTGTCAATAATTGAGCAAGACATCTTTTCGTAGCAACATCATCTTGTAATATTACTGAAAATGTACCATCACGTAAAGGTTCAGGTAAAATATTTGATAAAGCTTTTCTTGCTTCCATATTATCGCTTAATCTCATATAACACCTTACGACATGTTTCAATAGTCTCCCCGAACTATTTGAAGATGATGGTTGTTGTTGTTGTTGTATTTGTTGATTTGATTGTTTGATCCCTGCGCTTAGTTGGTCAATCATCTTCGATAAAACAGATGCAACGGTATGAAATCTTTCAAATATGGTACAGACATAACTCAATCCTTGATCATCTAATAAAATTTTTTGTAATATAAAAATTGCTACTGTTTTTGATAATTCTGAAGAAATTTCCATAATATTAAGACATAATGGAACAATTTCAGTAGTTAAAAGAAAATTTATTACTTCTGGAGTATCATTCTTCACCAATGCACCAATTACACCTAAACTTGTGAGCCTAAGATATTCGAAAGATCTTTGCCTTGCATTTGTTGATAAAAATGGATACAAATATAATGGTAAATTTGCACTCAAAAATGAACCTCTTGTTTGAACATTTGATGCTACACATTGTAATAAAGCTAATGCATTACATACTCTATTTGAAGTTGAAGCGCTTAAGTTTGGAGGTTCTAGATATGGATAAACACTTATTATTTCTTCTAATAAAACTGTTATAACACCAAATGAATTCCATAGTACTAAAGCTAGATCATCGTATTGTTCTCTTTTTTTACCTAGTTCTAATAATGCTTTTTCTCTATTTGTTCCTGATACCAATTCTATAATCCACTGATAAATTTGTTCATCATTTAACGCTTTACTATCAGATAGTTTAAATTGATCCTGATATGATTGTGGTGGCTGATTTTGAAGTTGTTGAGGTTGATGTTGCAGTTGGGTAGCAAACATGGTCTACTTAGAATGATCTATATTAGTGATTGAATAATAGGTATGGTTGTTTGAGTCTAAAGTATATATTTCAATTTTTATTAGTATTGTGTTTTTTTTTCCCTTTATAGTTTTTTATATATAGTGGACTTGACATAATTTAAAACATATTAACAACTAATAAGCTAATTAATATAAGATGGTTCATGAGATTTACAGTTTTACTTTGAATCAATTGGATGATTTAGAGAGAAATCTATTGTTTGATTCATTTAATTCAAAGATAGCTTGGAAATTTGGTGAATTTGCAAGATCTAAATGCATTGAAAAATATGAAAATAAGTCAATAGTAATTGATATTACTCTAACAGGTGGACATACTTTGTTTCATACGGTAATAGGTGAGAGTACTAATATAGATAATGATAATTGGATTAAAAGAAAGTCAAATACAGTATTTAGATTTGGTAAAAGTAGCTTTTATATTGGACAAAAATTGAGAATTAAAGAAAAATCTATTGAAGAAGCTATGTTTGTATCTTCAAATGAATTTGCAAGTCATGGAGGAAGTATACCTATTAAAATTAAAAATTTTACAGGAGTTATTGGAACTTTTACAATTTCAGGTTTGGCACAAGAGCAAGATCATTTATTAGCCATTGAAATTACGGAGGGATTCATTAATAAGTTTCAAATATAGTGATGCTTATGTAAAAGAATCGATATTATCAAATTATAAGCCATATTTAATTGTAATTCCATCTCAACTTGCAAGTCTCTCAGTTTTTTGTATCTTCAATTAATTGTATCTTTGATCTTAAAATTTATAGATTTTTAAAAATCAATCAAAAAAAATAGTACAAAAAACAAAATTAAAAATTTTTAAAATCTTTTAATCTTAATGATAAACTAAGTCAAATCACCATGTCCCTAATATTCAAATCATTATCATTGAGAATACCGAATATAACGAATCCGCTCAACTCTTTAACACAGATACGTACTGCCACCAAAAGAGTCTCAGGTTCCAAAACAAGTAATAAAGATTCAGCAGGTAGAAGATTAGGTCCAAAAGTTAATGAAGGTCATTTTGTTAAACCGGGTCAAATTATAATGAGACAAAGAGGTACTAAAATTCATCCTGGTGATAATGTTAAAATTGGAGTTGATCATACCATTTATGCTGTTGAACCAGGATATATAAGATTTTATTATGATCCTTTCCATCCAACTAGAAAATATGTAGGTGTATCATTGAAAAAAGATATAAAACTTCCAAAAGATCATTTTGAGCCAAGATTAAGGAGATTCGGATTTGTACCTATTAGTAACAAGAAGAAAGCTATAGAAGAAGAAGAATCAATGTCAAGAAAAGAAATACAATTACAACCATATTTAAAAAAACAAGAAAATAGAAAATTACATCATCATATAAGAACAACTAGGAGTTTTAGAGAACAATTAAAAGAATTCAATTTAGATGTTGATCCAACCTTGGCATCAGAAAGATTATTTGAAATTTCACAATTAGTTCCATATCACGAATTAGAACAAGCTAGAGAACAAGTCACTTATAATAAACTTTACGAATTAAGACTCAAATTTAGACAAAATAAACTTTCACAAGAAGAATTTGATTCATCAAAAATTGAATATATGAAATTTGCTAAATCAGTTGATAACAAAGTAGGAGTTTCCACCGAAGGTATATTATTTAATATCGAATCATTACCAACAAAAACCGAAACAATAAGTCAATTGAAAAATTTATTTGAATCTCAAGCATTAACTAAAGAGTATAAAGCAAAAGCATATGAAATAATAAAAACTCCTGGGGTTTTCAATTTAAAAGAACAAGAAGAATTGAAACGTCAATATTTACCTAGAGTATTACCATTAAATACTCCTGGATCAATTATTAAAAAACTTGACTTAAATAATATACCTAAAAATATAAAAATTCAAAAAATCTATGATGAAGTTAATCGTAAAGTTTTAACTGTTGGACGTCCAACTGAAGTTTTTAACTGAAAATTTATAATTAATTTAACTAGACAAAAACACTGTATATATGTATAACTAGGTAATGAAATTTATTGCATACGAGGATTTAACTAACTCTATTTAAAAGTGCTTTAAAGAGAAAGTATCACATACTCTTGATAACAGATTAACAAATAGTATATTATATTGTAATCAATTACATGACGTAAAAACAAATTTAACGATAATTGATGAATTAAAAAATTGACATAACAGAATTTTTTGAAGTAATAATAATCTAATAATAATAATAACACGAAAATTTTTTTAATAACGTTTTCTACAGAAACAAGAACCATTTCAAATTAAACAACATATAATTTATTAATATCAATAATTGTTATTTGTCATTTGTTGAGTGTCGATTATTATATCAATTTCATTTTGAGAGTCATTCAAGAAATAATTTATTTGTTTTTATCGACTTGATTAATCAATTAATTCTCCAGATTTTGCATAACATTCATTTTCGTCCATTTTTATATAAATCTTAATTCATTAAATATACTATGTCACTGAATTTACCATTTGAGAATTTACAGTCTAATCCAATCTATCTTAATTATAAAAAAGTATTAAATACTTATCAAAAATTTATAGATGAATCAGTACCGTATACTGCTTATAGATGGTATGCATTTGGAGGTTTAATTTCATTATTTTTACTTCGAATTTTTTTATCACAAGGTTGGTATATAATATGTTATGCTTTAGGAATATATTTATTAAATTTATTTTTAGCATTTTTAACTCCAAAATTTGATCCATCATTAGAACAAGAAATGAAGAATGAATCAATTGAGGAAGGTAATATACCTGAAGATTTAAATAATAATGAAAATTTATCAGAAAACGATGAAGAATTTAGACCATTTATTAGAAGATTACCAGAATTTAAATTTTGGTATAATGCAATAAGAGCAACTTTATTAAGTATAATTTTAACATTCTTTACAATATTTGATATTCCAGTATTTTGGCCAATTTTATTAATGTATTTTATTATATTATTTACTTTGACTATGAGAAAACAAATTCAACATATGATTAAATATAAATATTTACCTTTTGATTTAGGTAAAACAAAATATAGAAAGTGAAATTAACATTAACTGGTTCATTAAGTAAGAAACGATGAAATATCATAAGTAGTTTTTTATAATATATAAATTTAATATTTTTATTTTCCAATTTTTCTAAACGTTGATAAAGTAAAAAACAGATTTAAGATGGTGGAGTATTTCTATCAACAATTGCAAGGAGTTAAATAATTGATTACTTGAAATACATAATACAATTAATAAAAATTTCTATATTAACTTACCCCCTTAAATTTAATGACTTTTGTAATACCGCTTAACCAAAAAAAAAAAAAATTAAAAAAAAAATAAAAAAGTCGGCAATCTCGCACTAACACAAAAAAATGAAATAAAAAATTATTAAGAGGTTTTGATAATTCAACAAAAATTTAAACTCAATTTCAAGTCATACAATTACTATTACCAATTATCCATTTCATTCGTATTGTCATCAATCGACACAAGTTGATCAATTATGAGTCGTGCTGAAGTTGATTTACAAAGCAGTGTTAAAAAAGCTTGCAATGCTGATGAAGTTCCACCGAAAAGAAAACATGTTAGGGCTTGTATAGTTTATACTTGGGATCATAAAAATTCAAGAGCATTTTGGAATGCTGTCAAAGTTCAACCACTTCAAAGTAATGAGATTCAACTATTCAAAGCTTTAATTATGATTCATAAAGTTTTACAAGAAGGTCATCCTAATACGCTTAAAGATGCTTACAGAAATAGAGATTTTATTTCATCTTTAGCAACAGTTTTTCCATCCCATGGCCTGGCTTATGGTAGGTTAATTAATCAGTATGATAGATATTTATTACAAAAATTGGATTTTCATCGTAACAATCCTGGTTTTAATGGTACTTTTGAATATGAAGAATATTTATCTTTAAGAGCTGTAAATGATCCAAATGAAGGTTACGAATCTTTATTACAACTAATGGATCTTCAAGATCTGATCAATGATTTACAAAAACTTATTTTTGCAACTATTCATCGAAGTCATAGTAATTTATGTAAAGTTAGTGCATTAGTTCCATTAATTTCAGAATCATATGGTATATACAAGTTCTGTATATCTATGCTTAGAGCTATGTATCAACAATTGGGTGCTGATGATGCGTTACAAGGTTTATTTGATAGGTTTGAATCACAACATTTCATGTTAAGGGATTTTTATACGGATTGTCAATCCATAAAATTTTTAACAAGTTTAATAACTATACCTAGACTTCCAAATAGTGCACCAGATTTACAAGTAAATGAAGAAGGACAAAGTGTTACTCCAAAACCAAGGGAATTTGATGAAAGTACTCCTCAATTGTCTTCTCAACCAACTTCAAACTTAGATTCATCATCAATGGCTCCATCTATTGAACAAATTAATACACAACAAACTGGTTATCTTTTTGAACAACAACAAGAGCAAGAAAGAATTCAACAGCAACTTGAACTTCAACGTCAACAACAGTTACAGCAACAACAAGAGCAGCAACGTTTATTTGAACAACAGCAGAAAGATCAAGAACGAAGGTTTCTTGAGGAACAACAAGCACTTCAAATGCAACAAACTCAACATCAACAAAGCAGAGTTGCAGAGCTCGAACACGACTTGCTTTTGTTCAAAAACCAATATGACAATGATCAAAATCTTTTACAACAATATGATTCAAGGGTAAAATCTTTAGAAAATGAAATGGCAGCATTCAACAATACTGCAACCCAACAAATTACTTCCAAAAATGATCAAATTAAGAATCTAGAAGATCAAATCACAAATTGGACCAAAAAATATGAGTCCCTTGCAAAGTTATATTCTCAATTACGTCAAGAGCATTTAAATTTATTAGCTAAATTCAAAAAAATTCAACAAAAAATCAGCAGTGCTCAAGAATCCATAATGAAGAAAGAAAAACTTGAAAAAGACTTGAAAGCAAAAAATGTTGAATTAGCTGATTTAATCAGAGAAAGAGATAGAGCAAGACTCGATATAGACAGAGTTAAAGCTGGTAAAGATCAAGAAATTGAAAAACTAGAAATGGAAATAAGAGAGTTAAATGTAACAGCAAAAGAATCAGGAAAACTTCAAAATTTAAATTTGTCATCCATTATGTCTAAGCATGAAAAAGAATTAAACGACTTGAAAAGTCAATTGGAAGAAAGAAATAGTCAAGTTAAATCTTTGGGTAATAACGAATCATTACAATTGAAACTCAAAGAAAAGGAAACTGAATTAGAAATTGCAAACCAGTCGCTTGATGCTGCTTACGATGAATTAAGTAGGTTTAAACAAGATCAAGATGATATCGTAAATGCGGAAATAGATCAAATTATTTTGTCACAACTTGCCAGATTCAAGAATTTAATAGATTCGTTATTGGAAAGCAATATAATTCGTATTAATGATTTTAAGCATGAATTTACTTTAGTTGCTCAAACTCAGGTCTCAAATTCTTCACCTGAATATTTGTTATCACTTATAGAACTTTGTTCAGACACAGCAACTGATTTTGCATCTACATTTAATGGTTATATAGCAGAGGATAACAATCAAGAGGAAGCAACATTTTCAGAAATTATTCTCAATTGTTCTTCATTAACATCATATATCAACTATTTAGCTATAAGTGCCAAAGGTGTTGCTGAAAGTTCACCAAAAAAGCATGAAGAATCAATTTCTACTTTTGTTATTAAAGTACTTAATAGTGTTGAAAGCTATTATAAAGGTTTGAAATCGGAAGCTTTAGATAAGTTGGGAGATACAGAGGATAAAATCGATCTGATTATTGATTATAATCTTGAATTACAAACTTCTTTGAAAGAATTATCTACGGAAATTGATTCTTTGAAAGGATCTAATGGTATTAAATTTACAGGTGATTTGGGTCAATTAGTTGACAAAGAGATGCAACAAACTGTTGATGCTGTTACATCCGCATCAAAATTCTTGAATGATTTATTAAAAAATCCAAATATTTATGGTGGTAACATCGAAATTCATGAAACTTTATTATCTTGTGCTAAATTAATTACCGATGCAGTAGGACGTTTGATACTTGCATCCGTAGAATCCCAACGGGAGATTGTGGACAAGGGTAAAGGATCGCAATCAAAAACTGAATTTTATAAGAAAAACAGTCGTTGGACCGAGGGTCTTATCAGTGCTTCCAAAGCCGTTGCTGGATCAACCAATATTTTAATTCAAACTTCTGACGGTGTATTGAAAGGTAAAAATTCACATGAAGAATTAATAGTTGCATCAAATGAAGTTGCTGCATCTACTGCTCAATTAGTAGCAGCATCAAGAGTCAAAGCTAATTTTATGTCAAAAGCACAAGATAGTTTGGAAGTTGCATCATCTGAAGTTACTCGTGCTTGCAAATCTTTAGTTAACAAAGTTCAAAGTTTATTAACTAATGGAGATCAATATAACAATGATATTGATTTAAGTAAATTAACTCCATATGAAGGTAAAACTCTTGAAATGGAACAACAAGTTGAAATTTTAAAGCTTGAAAATAAGTTATTAGCTGCTAGAAAAAGATTAGGAGAGATTAGAAAACTTGGATACATGGATGATCACAGTGATGATGAATAAATAGGATAGCATACGTATAAGTAGATGTAAGATAAGAAAATGCAAGAAAGTTCTTTTTAACACTATTTAGATATTATGTTATTTTTTTCTTGACAATGTAATTTCTTTAACAAGATTAAACAACCTATCGTATCAATCACCTAAGTTGTGCATTTCAGATAAACCACTTCGGCATAACAAATAATACCCTTTTCCATTACAAATTAACCTCTTTAGCAAAACACATGAATCGCTTTCTACATAACCTTTATATCACTTAAGGACATAAAACAAAGCCCTTTTAGCATAAAACGAACTCTACTTCGGCAAAACAAATTTATTACTTTAGCATATCAAATCAAACACTTTAGCATATCAAATAAACTATCTCAGCATGCCAATTTTATTATTTTAGCAAAACAAAGAAACCACTCCAGCTTAACAAATTTATTACTTTAGCATATTATATAATTTATTTCAGCATTTCAGAAAAGCATTTTTAGCATATCAAACTAACTTTTTCATCAAATCATTTGAAGCACTCTAGCATATAGAACAAAGTAGACATCTAATGTTGCAAGGCTGAGGTAGGTTCTTTGATTTGATTGAGTGTGATAAATACAGTAATTGACATTATTACTACTCACGCTGGTTAATATTTATTTTTAGTATTTATTGATTATCTACTTTTGATTTTGGTGGATTATAAACCTATATAAATTTATACATTAGATGGTATCTATATTCATCTTCACCTAATATAAATATCGAAACCAATACTTTAATATTTCCCTTTCTAGTATAATAAACTACAACCTCAAATTACTCTTTATAATATAATAGATAATATTATGAAGTTACACAATTATAGTAATTATCACAAAAATGATTTTGGTTAAATCAACATCTAATACACTCTAGCATATATCACATGAACCATTTAGCGAAGCATTGTTTAGGTAGAAAAACAAACTATTTCGGCATATGAAATAAGTCTCTTTCTTTTTATGCGTCAAACTAATCATCCTTAAAATGAATAATGTTTCGCGTAAGTAGATATTTCTGAAACATAGCAAAAGCTATTAATCCTTCGTTTAAATTTTTCTAGCCCTGGGGAAAACCAAATATTAGCAGCTTGCAAAAAATTGGCGTATTTTTAAGGGGACATACAAAGAGAGGAACTATCGTTTGTGCTGGAAAACCGCGTCGAATATGGTAGTCCAATCTTGTTTATTGATTGCCACAAACAAATATTCAGGCTTAGTAAAACGTAGCAAGCTCGGTAAACTAGTACAATCCTGGGTTAATGAATCTGCTAGTTCAACAATAATACCTGACTTTTCAGCATGTAACTTCCCTTACTACTTCGATAACTTGAAAATTTTTTGTAGGACTTAGATGCGCTATAAATGAGGTTTTCATTTTAAGGTAAATGTTAAGAACAATCTGGTAACATATTTACAAATACTATACACAATGAAGGCTCATTTCAAATCGTGAGTCATTACTGGCACTGTGTGAAACGGGTCCAAAATAAACCCAGAGCGTCAATGTTACGTAACCATCGACTTTCGGTCCGCTAGTTTTGGATATACAGTTTTTAAGTTAGATCAAAGTGTCGCATTCTTTCGCTAATTTTTTCAACCGAAATTTATGCACATTTTTGTTTTCTACACATTAAATGTTACCACAATACTAGTTTAAGGCTTAATTCATTTTGCAAATTTTTGATGATATGAATTTTAATCGATCAACGCTATTTCACAAATGGGATTTGTCGAAGAAACCAGATGATCCCTGCAGAAATTACTATAATTGAAAGGCCGACCTCAAAATACTAACTATTAATGTAAAAGACGGTTGGCTGCTATTGATATACTTAGAAAAAAATAATTTAAACTGTGGTCATCGTTGTTTGTAATAGAGAAAATCAAATGAATCTTTAAAGATTTTCATCTAGCTTGTATAAAACTTTTACTGAAGAATTAAGTTTATAATGGGTAATTAAAATTATAATGTATCGATATTAATTATCGTAAATTTTGAATAGTAACAGTTACCGGCATTGATATTAAGGAACTTAACTTGAAGATTGATCCTAAATTTGTTTTCCTTTTTCAGGCATTCCGTCATTTTGAATCAACTTTTGGGTCCAAACTTATTAGACGCTACATTGTTTCCTTAGTTTTAAATTCTTTATGTTCTGTACTGAGAAGCTCTCATCAATAGTGTTTTTGAGTTATAAGCTTTCCTTTGGTGCCTGAATCCTTGGTTATTGAGGGAAACAATACAAAATATAGCTATCTACTCAAGGGTTCGCACTTCTGGTACTGGTGGTTTAATTGACAGAACTAAAAAGGGTGCTGATCAAATTTTAAGGAGTTTTTAATTTGTTGTTTTAAGTCGTGAACGAATGTTACACAACTTTTTTGGCTGTTGCATTTAGTTTTCAAATTTTGCTCGAACTTGTATCTCATTACTTGAAAGTATTGCAATCTTCGAGGAACATAAGAGTTTTGCTTCTCAATGCGTCATCGATCTACTTTGACTTTTTCTGGTTTGCTATGACAACCTATGCGTCGTAAGCGTCAAATATTTGTTTTCTCGAGCAAAGGGATATCTCTGATGTTTGTAGTCGTTGAGTAACTGAGATATGGCGTTAATTGTTGGTAGTTAAGATTTACAGTATTGATATTTGTTCAGAAGAGCATGGGATGATTTCCTATCTTTTTTAACAGGTCTGAATTTTTAATAGTTGTATGTGGAATTTAAAAATTTACTGTTGGCATAATGTTTCTGAGATTAGTGTAATTGAAACTATCCATCTTCTTCTATCAATGTGCTCTTATTGTTATGTCACTTCATAGTTTACACTTTCAAGGCCCTAAACGTTGAGCTTGGTGAATTAACCAAAAAGATTCTTGTGATAATTACTATTATGGTCTAACTTCAACTGTTATATCAAGTGTTATACTATAAAGAGTAATTGGACTTGAAGAGGAATTTATCAGAGTGTTGTTATTGATATTTAAATTAGGGAAAACTGAATATGCATATCATTAAAGATTTTCAATATATACATTATATAGTGTTATCTAACCAAATCCAAAATAAATAATCAATGCACTAAAATATCAATATTCACTAGTGTAAGTATTAATATTGTCAGAAACTATATCAAATACCCTCGATGGCTTTAAGGAGCATGCCTCTCTAACCATACTGCATTTTGTTCTTCAGTGGTAAAACATTTCAACCAACCCATCAATTAAATTTGCAACCCCTACCCAATTAAAATCAATGGTAATTGGCAATAGCTCGAATTACCAAAGTTTCAATAGATCAAATGTCACTAGAAAGCCAGAAAACTGAGGAAAAGTCTACAGCATTAATGCGGAATGTGGTTATCTATAAACCTTTGTGAATCTAGCGACTTTTTAACAACGATCAGTAGCATATCCTTTTAATTTATAATAGAACACAGTTTTACAAATGAAAATTCAATTGTGGCACAATTTAGGGAAATGGTAATACTCAAATATGATGTGTGAATCATACACAATTATTAATGAAGCCCAATTGACTGATTCCAAAATTTTCACCCACTTAAAATTCTGTGGTTGAACTAAATTTGTTCTTTCTTTCATTCATATATATTATTCCACTTAATTTGATTTTTAATCTGGTCCCAAATTTAGTATCACAAGACATGCAAAGACACATTGTCATCTTTAACTCTAGATCAAATCCAGTAAATTTGTATTAGTCAGTGAAGATTTGAAACTTTAGTATATACCGAACTGTTTACTTGGTACCTTCTCGACTCCTACTTAATGCCATTCTTCATTAACTTTCTACCGTAGATTTTAATGATCCAGCACTTGATTTTGATATCCAAGGTGGTGTGATGTTGTTATTTGAACTTATTGGTCGGCACTACTGCTGGTTCTACTTTACACCATTTGATGGTTGTAAATTATTTGTCTATTATTGAACTTGTCTCTTCATTCACCACTTCAAACAACCGCCAGTATTGAAAAATCCAGATTTATATCAATTATTTTTTTTTCCACATTTCAATTCGACTTTTCACCATTTGATTAACTTCATCTAATGTATTAATGCAATTATAAATAATGCTATTGTAGTAGAAATATTCTCAAGTTATGACGATACAACCATCTCCATTCAATATACCACCAAAGGTGCAAAAAGCTTGTAAAAGAACCACCAAAATCATTGAGTTTAAATTCGATCTTCCCTGTGGATCACACGCCCTTGTATCATACTGCAATTACCATGATTCTTATTGAAAAACCATTATGCTATTGAGAATCAATGTTTGTGAAATTGTAATGGCTAAGAAAAATATTGTAAAAATATAATGGCTGCGATAATGTAATAATAGTGAAATGTAGTAGTTGTCAGGATTTCATAGAATTTGATTGTTATAGCATAATTTTTTGAATTAAGTAAGAATCAGTCGCAAGCAAAAGTATTAATGTGGATCGTATGTTTATCATAATGAATTCTTTGACATTTGAATCGTTGATGGAAATAATTACACGATTCACACATATGTTAAATAACTCGAGTTGAATCTATCATTCTTACTCTCAACTATTATTTCTCCAAACTAACATTCAATAAAATCACTATTAGTGACTTTTATTAAAAATTATTACGTTCATAGTATTCTTCAACTTTCTAAGATATTCAAAATCATTTGTTTGATTAAATTGAGATTTCAATCACTGAACTTTTTTTGAAAGTTTTCTCGTAGTTTCAATGATAGTACTTTCAGGGAGTTTATGTATTTTAATTTTTCCTCCTTCTATACTTTCTCAAATCATTAGCTAAAGTTGTTCTTTGTTTATCATTCAAAGACAATGGTGATTTGGATGAAGACGTCATTTTTGTTTAAAAAAAAGTGCTTGGTGCTGTTTCATAAGTTGACAATTGTGGTTAATGTTGTTGTTAATTTTTAAAAGTTGTTGTTGTTTTGTATGAATTAACTCTTAAACGATTATTGAGCTTTTTGCATGAATTTTATCATTTTCACCACCATTATCAAAACAACCAATATTAACAGTAGTGTTTTCTACACATTTTCTTTCGACGTGCACCATTAAAATAACTTCAACCAGATGTGTTGTAATTATAAGTAGTACTACTACTAGCAAAAACATTTTCAAAGATTTGATGCTATGAAGTCGATCTTTTTTCTGTACACTAATAATGTTAAGTTACTATTCACTTTGCGATAGATTTTAGATCTATCTATTATCGTCCTTTTGAACCATTTATTATCTTCTTCTTGAACCATTTGTTATCTTATTTGAATGCAATGGATGTAAAAGGTTTCATTTTTTTCATTTTCATAAAGTACTGATTAAATTATTATTAGCATAAATTGGGGAAAAATTATGATTGCCGTTGTTGTTGTTGATTGTATGTTCATGCTGAAACAAATTTTCACTACCCGATGAAATGTATCACCACCTACAAATGAATTGTAAAACTTGAAATAAATTGGTCATCTTTACATTCAACTTCTGTTTTCTAAGATTGTAACCAATGTTGTAACCATAATCACTTGTTTCTTTTAATAATGACTCATTACTAATATCATCAGAATTTTGGGTTTCTTAGCCACAACTCATATCATTTTGGGGAATGTTGGAAATTGATCTTCACATACATATTCCACATCTTCAGGAAAATAGGTTCACTTACTTCAAGGAAAATAGCCCTCACTTACTTCAGTCTTAAACTTGAATTTAAATTTATGCAGTAACTGAGCTTTATCTTCAATTGTCTTTCATAGTTCTTAGATTCGTACAGCCGGAACATTAATCTTTGTTGGGGACTATGAAAACATTAAACTCACTGTTCATTGTGCTTTCTTGATTCAACACTTAACCTCACTCTTTATTAACTCTTCAAACAGAGTGTTTCAAATTCAGTTTGATCAAAAGTACTTGATTTCTGAATAGGGTAGACCCAAGTTGGTGGTGGCTTTAATCATATCATAAAATCGTGGTTGTCGTTAATGATGTTGTATACCCCTTAATGCTTCCAATATATCTGTATACTCAAATCCATAATCTATCACTGAACCTATTCTCTTCATTCCAATACTTATACCACCTTACTCGGAGACCAAAACTAACCGCCTGAATTAGTCTCCTTCCAAGCACTTGTAAACTGAGTAGGTATTGGTTGTGGAGAAGTAGTAACAGTTGTTAATGAAGATCCGGATTGACTAACTATACCTGATTCAGTTTAAACTGATCCATCTGAGTTTGTTACAGTCCAAGTTGTTGTATATTGAGTAGTAACTCCTGGAGTAATGGATGCTGGGAAGGTAGTAACAGTAGTTAATGAAGACCCTGATTGACTAACTATAACTGATTCAAATTCATCTGATCCATCTGAATTGGTGACGGTCCAAGTACTTGTAAATTGAGTAGTGATTGGTTGTGGGAAAGTAGTAACAGTTGTTAATGAAGATCCTGATTGAATAACAATAACTGATTCAAATACATCTGATCCATCTGTATTAGTGACGGTCTAAGTACTTGTAAATTGAGTGGTGATTGGTTGTGGGAAAGTAGTAACAGTTGTTAATGATGATCCTGATTGACTAATAATGATGATCCTGATTGACTAACAATAACTGATTCAAATTCATCTGATCCATCTGTATTAGTGACGGTCTAAGTACTTGTAAATTGAGTGGTGATTGGTTGTGGGAAAGTAGTAACAGTTGTTAATGATGATCCTGATTGAATAACAATAACTGATTCAAATTCATCTGATCCATCTGTATTAGTGACAGTCCAAGTACTTGTAAATTGAGTGGTGATTGGTTGTGGGAAAGTAGTAACAGTTGTTAATGATGATCCTGATTGACTAACAATAACTGATTCAAATTCATCTGATCCATCTGAATTAGTGACAGTACAAGTACTTGTAAATTGAGTAGTGATTGGTTGTGGGAAAGTAGTAACAGTTGTTAATGATGATCCTGATTGAATAACAATGACTGATTCAAATTCAACTGATCCATCTGTATTAGTGACAGTCCAAGTACTTGTAAATTGAGTGGTGATTGGTTGTGGGAAAGTAGTAACAGTTGTTAATGATGATCCTGATTGAATAACAATAACTGATTCAAATTCATCTGATCCATCTGAATTAGTGACAGTACAAGTACTTGTAAATTGAGTAGTGATTGGTTTTGGGAAAGTAGTAACAGTTGTTAATGAAGATCCGGATTGATTAACAATAACTGATTCAAATTCATCTGATCCATCTGAATTAGTGACAGTACAAGTACTTGTAAATTGAGTAGTGATTGGTTTTGGGAAAGTAGTAACAGTTGTTAATGAAGATCCGGATTGATTAACAATAACTGATTCAAATTCATCTGATCCATCTGTATTAGTGACAGTCCAAGAACTTGTAAATTGAGTGGTGATTGGTTGTGGGAAAGTAGTAACAGTTGTTAATGAAGATCCTGATTGACTAATAACGATGATCCTGATTGACTAACAATAACTGATTCAAATTCATCTGATCCATCTGTATTAGTGACGGTCTAAGTACTTGTAAATTGAGTAGTTATTGGTTGTGGGAAAGTAGTAACAGTTGTTAATGATGATCCTGATTGAATAACAATAACTGATTCAAATTCATCTGATCCATCTGTATTAGTGACAGTCTAAGTACTTGTAAATTGAGTGGTGATTGGTTGTGGGAAAGTAGTAACAGTTGTTAATGATGATCCTGATTGAATAACAATAACTGATTCAAATACATCTGATCCATCTGTATTAGTGACGGTCTAAGTACTTGTAAATTGAGTAGTGATTGGTTGTGGGAAAGTAGTAACAGTTGTTAATGAAGATCCGGATTGGTTAACAATAACTGATTCAAATTCATCTGATCCATCTGAGTTGGTGACAGTCCAAGAACTTGTAAATTGAGTAGTGATTGGTTGTGGATAGTAGTAATAGTTGTTAATGATGATCCTGCTTGAATAACAATAACTGATTCAATTTCAACTGATGCATCTGAATTAGTGACGGTCCAAGTTGTAGTATATTGAGTAGTAACTTTTGGAGTAATGAGGTTTCAATTGATCCGTTGATTTGTCCTCATTTGCCACAACCCTCTACTTCTAAATTGAGGATGCTATAGACACCTCACACAGATCGTTTTTTTATGATTCTAATTTATACCAAATGGTGACAGTATTTATGTTAAAAAAAGCGATACCATATTGTAATGCAAATTCAAAAATATTGGATCAGAATCTCAAAATAATTATTGAAACAAAATTTAACTCTATAAAAGCCATGTTTTTTATTTTTTTTTTTTGAAACAGCCTTCATTTTAGGCAGCACTATAGGTTTTGAACAACTTCACCAACAATGGTATTGGAAATGACTCTTCAGAAACTAGCATCCGATCCTAATTGCGAACCGTCTTCACTTGAACCCTTTTTAAGGACGTCACCGAAAACCTTACGGCCCGAAGTAAGGGGGTGACACTACATAATCCAAACTCAAGCAAAAACAGCTCTCAACTTTGCAACTAGGGGGTCCCTAGTCCTTACTAGGTCATCTCCACACACATTGCAGTTATCGTGCTGAACAAGTACCTAAAGTACGAACACTAATAACTCAGAACTGTCCTATATGACCACGTTAAAATTTGATTATAACTATTCTTTAATTCGTAAAACCAATTCAATGATTTAACATCTACAAAATTGGCATCACTGAGAGAATTTAATACACACCTTAATATATATTGGTAAGTGAATACCATAGAGCCGATGTTGTTGATATTGTGGTTGTTGTTGTCATTATTGTTAGTGATTTTGTTGGTAGAGTTTATTGATAATCCTATATTTCTATAAATTTAGATTATGTTTTTACTTTCATTTATTTTTTTGTGATGATTTTTTTGTTATGAGGTAGGGATGTTTAAAAAAAAAAAGATTAGATGAGATAAGATTAGATTAGATAAGATAAGACAAATTTACATTATATTAAATATACCCAGCATAAAAGTTCTATGTATTATTTTCAATTTATATTTATATAATTTGATCTCATTAATTATATAAACTAAAAGTATAAATTATTTGAGAATATAGTAAAATAAAAATGTAAAAACTTATTAATAAGATTTTAAAATTTTAAATGTATAACACAATTTTTTTATCAATCTGAATTGAAACTCACAACCTATCTAATGTAGATATTTCTTATAAGTATAAGTATCAAACAAAACATGCTTCTCAAATCCTGAATTTTGAGACTAGAGTGATCTAAGAAAAATTCAAAATACTCAATAATTTTTCTCTGATAACACTGGTTTTAAAGTGTGAGAGTAAGGTATCCCAGTGTTTACTACTTTATATCATCTCGATCACTAACATTTTTATGTGTAAGTTGTGATTTGTAAATGGGTTTCTATTGAATTGTCGATTTGTGGTAGATTGAGTAACTTTTCCTCCCAAAATTAGCGACAAGTTCGACGTATGATTCTGATTTTTATTACTTTTTGGTCGCATACTCTCCAAAGTTTTTCTTGTATCATCAAATCTATAAACATTCATTGATTTTAACTTCCTGAATTCTTAACCTTTTTAATTACCAATTGTAAGTTAATAGCTTTATAATAAACAGTGTAATTCATTCTAAAGAGCACAACTTGTCATAATTGGTTTATAGAGTTTATCATCTCAATTGAATTTCTACTGATGTAGTTTCGATACCCTCAAGTAGAGCGTACTTATATTGTAAGAGTTTGCTTCATTTAGGATAAGATAGTCAAAGGAAATCAAGTAATCTAAATTTGAATTGTAAAACCTCCAAAACGAAGTTGATACAAAAGCAAAAGAACCTGGTTTATTAAGGACGACACATGCAAAAACATAAGAGTCAAATACCTCTCATTAATAATCAGTTTTAGTAGTTATGTTACAAAATACCTTATACTTCTAAGATCTATTGAAATTAATTAAAAGCAAATCCGAATTTTACAACTTTGAAATTCTCCTTTATAATTTAAATCATCTCTTTTTAAAAGTTCATCTAGTATACCAGCAGAAGCAGCAACTAAACCTAAAAATGGTCTTGAAGGATCTGAAACTTTTGATAAATATTCAGGATGATATTGTGTACCAACAAAGAATTTATGACAATCATCATATAATTCAATCATTTCCATTCTTTTACCTGATTCATCTTTTCGAATAAAATGTAAACCTTTAGATTCTATTTGATTTATTAGTTCTGGATTAACTTCATATCTATGTCTATGTCTTTCAAATACTGAATTAGATCCTCCATATAATTTACATAACTTACTCCAATCTGAACATTCAATAATTAGTTTTATGTATCCCAAGTTTCATTGTACCACCTAGTTTAATTTGATCAACATCTGGCATATATATGAATGATGGTCTCATATTATCGTCTTTTTTATATTTATCAAATTCTTTGTGAAGTTGAATCTTTTATACCTAAAACATTACGAACAAATTTAATCACTGCAACTTGTGAACCCAAACAAACTCCTAAAAATGGTATATTATTTTCTCTTGCATATTTAATAGCTAATAACATACCTTAGATACATCTTGATCCAACTCTATCTGGAACTAAAATACAATCAGCTTGACCAACATAATGCTATGCTTTATGCTATTCTGATATATTTTCATTTTTCATTAATTCTTCTAAATTTGTTGATTCAACCCATTCCATTTTCAAGCGACGATTACATCTCATTGATGCATGTTCTAATGATTTAATTATTGATAAATATTAATCATGTAAATGTGTATACTTACCAACTAAAGTAATTGTAACAGTTTCAAATGATTTATCATGAGCACTTAATAATTCTTCACCTTTAATTAAAGACTTTTAGTCAACTTCTCCAATACTAAATTTAAAAATGCATAACTTTTTGTTGTTTCAACAAAAGTAGAACACAAAAAAATGATTTAGCATCACATGTACTGCAAAAACTTGATCTGGACCAACATGACAAAACATTCCAATTTTTCCAATAGTTTGAAGTTCCCATTTTTCTTGACATCTACAACCATATCTGGTGTTAGACCTAAACTTCTTAAATCTTTTATAGCAGCTTGAGTTGGTTTTGTTTTTTGTTCTCCATGTATAACTGGCACTAAACTTTCATGAATAAAAGCAAAATTATCACTTTCAACTCTGAGTTGGGATTGTCTTAATGCTTCAAAAAATAGTGCACTTTCTATATCACCAACTATACCACCTTGATGCTTTACCCCTGATGATAAATTTTACTCTGATTATTCAGTCTTGAAATTTCATCTTTTTTTAATGGTAGTATAAAGTTCATGTTGATAAATATTATTAAGATCTTATTCCTCATTCTTAATAGACAATTAAAGAAGGATTTTATAGAAAAAAAATTGAGTAGTTTATATGTCGTAATATTAAAGTGATAAATTCTAAATACCTGGATTTCAACGTTTAATAATGACACGAAGAATAAATTGGGTAAAAACATTGATACTTGGAAATCGGAGTCAATAAAGGTGATTATACAGATCTCAAATAGGCATAAATGATGCTGAAAATGCTAAGTTTTAAACAAAATGTAAATTATATAAAAAAATTAAAAAATCCCATTGTATATAGTTTATAGAATTTTTTAGTATGATTAATTAAGATTAAATAAGACACAACAAACTCAATTCAAACGTAGAATATGAGAGCATTCTCACGTTCCCTCATTATTAGCTTAACTGAGAAGTTAGAGTACTAATTATCATCCGGTTTCATAGTTTAAATACATTAACATGAGACGAGGCTGTTTAGATGGGATTTAGCGAGTGCGAAGATCCTATAACAGAAAGTGGTGGACGAGATAAGAAAACGAACTCATTGCTGGTGACAATTAGGAGGAAGTGGGAATAAATCTGGTCAGATAATTATAACCTACAAGAAGATCCTTACTAGGCAGGTCAATCCAGAGTTCGAAATTGATAAAATACAAATAAATTTCGAGAAACAGAATTAGAAACAGAAAAAGAGAAATTTCAAAATTATTCAGAAAAACGAAACACAAAAGTAAGCGTGAGACATCAAATGCTCACGACAATTTAGAATCAAAAATGAAAATTTCAGGAAAAGCCTTTACAAAGTGAAGAGATCTCAAGTGATTATCATGTCAGAGTCAAATAAGTAATCACCAATTCTCATCGGAAAGATGATTCAAAGATAAGAAAATGTGCAATAGAAAAAATTTAAGCATATATATAAAACTTGAAGATTCAAAACACACTAGAAGAAAGTCAATTATGTCTACTAAAAGCTTAGAAAATAAATCCGAAACAAATTATCAAGAAATTTTGAAATAGTAAATGAGTAACTGTTGCCATCAGATGGAAAAGTAGTAGAAAACTACTTTGATATAGAACCTTTTTTTTTTAACAAGTGGAATAAATATTTTGAAACTAGATATTGGAGCCATGAAAAGTTGTATTCCAGGTGGTATAAATTTGAATGGAAGTCTAGGAATAGAAACTATTGGTACAGGGTCAAGCGCTATTACTGATTTAGATGAAGCTACTTAAGAAGCTTTTGCTTCAGTTTTAACATAAGATTCAAAAGAGGAAATTAGTGCAGATAAATATTTGCCAACAAATAATAACGATGGTAAGGCATTTACATTAGTTTTCGGGACCCTGAGAGTGAGATAGTGAAAGGTATGGTTATTGTAATAATGATTCATTGGTTAAATATGGATAATATTATTTGAAGGGAAAGGTAAAGTGTTTGTGAAGCAAAGAAGAGCTGTTTTGAATTATTGATGATGAATGTCGGTTTCTGATGAATGGTCTCGGTAGAGATCGAGAATAAAATTATCCATTTGACATTAGATGCTCACGAACTAATTAACGGTCAAATGACGAGAAATCCTGAAGAATCAGTTGATAGCAAATGAAGGTTGTTTTTCATGTTGAAAAGAAGAACATGAAAGCTTTGATTATTAGTACAGAGGTACAAAAATAATAAACAATGAAGGTTCTATTGGAATGAGCTTTGTCAAGAATGCTTTGAGTGAAATAGTCCTCTCCGAGGACGTTAAAATAAACGCAGGATTTGCTGTAGCAGATGTTGGTTCAAGGTAAAATCAGCAGCATTAGGTACATCAAAGGTTATTGGTGGCAAAGCCAGGAGCATGTCAGAAGATGGATTAGGTTGGTTCATTGGATATTATAGATGAATGAAAGTCATTTAAAATGATTCAGGTGGTCCGGAAAGCTGATCAAGCCATATTTAAGACAGGAAATCTGAGAGCGGCATTAAAATGATAGGTAGGTTTGATTAGGTCAAGAATCAAACAAGGATACTCGCAGATCTAGTTTCAGGAAGTGATTAAATATAGAACATAGAACAATCAGAGGAAACTATGAAAGTTTCAATGATTAGAATTGGTACAAGAGGTTTAGATTCAGGTCAAGAATTAACCAATGGTACTCGCAGATTTGGTTCTAGGTAAGAGCTAGATTTCAGAAAGGTTTAAGTTCAAGTGAAAGATCAAACGAAGATGGACCTAGGAAAGGTTTAGAGCATGGAAGTTTTGGTTTAAAGAAAGAGAGATGCTATACAAGTTGCTGAGTTGCATATAATGGGATAGCAATTGCAAGTTAGGAGTTCAAAGCACCATTATCAGTGTTTGATTAAATTGGTAGAGAGTTTGAATTGTTGCAGTAGTTGATACTTTATCAGGTGTGTGCTTTATCAATGGGAAGAATTGGAGAAGTTAGAGAGAGCAACAATTGTTGTTGCAGCTGCTTAAGATTTAGAGTCAGTTGAGGTGTTGCTCAATTGAGAACAAAAAATGACATGGAATTTATCATTTCTTGAGAAACAGGTGAATTATATGATACGAGAAGGTTTATTTTGTTGTTGGAAAGGAATTAAGGTTCGGGATATGAAATAATTATTTTGGAAGTTGCTGAAGTTGCATGTAACGACTTAGTAATTGCAACTGAGAATTTTGAAGTGTCAATAACAATGA